>NC_092714.1:1002012-1171673 GCF_047496885.1 Scyliorhinus torazame
AACAGGGTGTGAGACTTTCTGCTCACCCCAGTCCAACGCCGGTATCGCCACTTCAGGGGGAGGGGGAGGGGGAGGGGGAGTCAGGATCGAGGTCAAGGGTGGCGCTGCGGTCTGCCGGATGTGAGCGAATAGCGGGGCGGAAATGAGGTTGAGGCGAGCACGCTGGAGCCGGAATGAAGTTTGGATACCGGGTGAGAGAGAGAGAGAGAGGGGGGTGAGAGGATGGGGGGGGGTGAGAGGATGGGGGGGGGGAGTGGGGGTGAGAGGATGGGGGGGGGGTGAGGAGTGGTGGTGAGGATGGGGGGGGGGTGAGGAGTGGTGGTGAGGATGAGGGGGGGGGTGAGGAGTGGTGGTGAGGATGGGGGGGGGGAGTGGGGGTGAGGATGGGGGGGGGGGAGTGGGGGTGAGGATGGGGGGGGGGGAGTGGGGGTGAGGATGGGGGGGGGGAGTGGGGGTGAGGATGGGGGGGGGGGAGTGGGGGTGAGGATGGGGGGGGGGGAGTGGGGGTGAGGATGGGGGGGGGGGAGTGGGGGTGAGGATGGGGGGGGGGGGAGTGGGGGTGAGGATGGGGGGGGGGGAGTGGGGGTGAGGATGGGGGGGGGGAGTGGGGGGGAGGATGGGGGGGGGGAGGATGGGGGGGAGGATGGTGGGGGGGAGGATGGTGGGGGGGAGGATGGGGGGGGGGAGGAGTGGGGGTGAGGATGGGGGGGGGGAGTGGGGGTGAGGATGGGGGGGGGGGGAGGATGGTGGGGGTGAGGATGGGGGGGGGGAGTGGGGGTGAGGATGGGGGGGGGGAGGATGGTGGGGGTGAGGATGGGGGGGAGGAGTGGGGGTGAGGATGGGGGGGGGGAGTGGGGGTGAGGATGGGGGGGGAGGATGGTGGGGGTGAGGATGGGGGGGGGAGTGGGGGTGAGGATGGTGGGGGGGGAGTGGGGGTGAGGATGGGGGGGGAGAGTGGGGGTGAGGATGGGGGGGGGAGTGGGGGTGAGGATGGGGGGGGGGGAGTGGGGTGAGGATGGGGGGGGGAGGATGGTGGGGGTGAGGATGGGGGGGGGGGAGTGGGGGTGAGGATGGGGGGGAGGATGGTGGGGGTGAGGATGGGGGGGGGGGAGTGGGGGTGAGGATGGGGGGGGTGAGGATGGGGGGGGGGGAGTGGGGGTGAGGATGGGGGGGGAGGATGGTGGGGGTGAGGATGGGGGGGGGGGAGTGGGGGTGAGGATGGGGGGGGAGGATGGTGGGGGTGAGGATGGGGGGGGGGAGTGGGGGTGAGGATGGGGGGGGGGAGTGGGGGTGAGGATGGGGGGGGGAGTGGGGGTGAGGATGGGGGGGGGAGTGGGGGTGAGGATGGGGGGGGGGAGTGGGGGTGAGGATGGTGGGGGGGGAGTGGGGGTGAGGATGGGGGGGGAGAGTGGGGGTGAGGATGGTGGGGGTGAGGATGGTGGGGGTGAGGATGGTGGGGGTGAGGATGGTGGGGGTGAGGATGGGGGGGGGGGGTGGGGGTGAGGATGGGGGGGGGGAGTGGGGGTGAGGATGGTGGGGGGGGAGTGGGGGTGAGGATGGGGGTGAGGATGGTGGGGGTGAGGATGGTGGGGGGTGAGGATGGTGGGGGTGAGGATGGGGGGGGAGTGGGGGTGAGGATGGTGGGGGGGGAGTGGGGGTGAGGATGGGGGGGGGAGAGTGGGGGTGAGGATGGTGGGGGGTGAGGATGGTGGGGGTGAGGATGGGGGGGGAGTGGGGGTGAGGATGGTGGGGGGGGGGGAGTGGGGGTGAGGATGGGGGGGGGGAGTGGGGGTGAGGATGGGGGGGGGAGAGTGGGGGTGAGGATGGGGGGGGGGAGTGGGGGTGAGGATGGGGGGGGAGTGGGGGTGAGGATGGGGGGGGGGAGGATGGTGGGGGGGGGGAGGATGGTGGGGGTGAGGATGGGGGGGGGGAGTGGGGGTGAGGATGGGGGGGGGAGTGGGGGGGAGGATGGTGGGGGGGGGAGTGGGGGTGAGGATGGTGGGGGGGGAGTGGGGGTGAGGATGGGGGGGGGAGTGGGGGTGAGGATGGTGGGGGGGGGAGTGGGGGTGAGGATGGTGGGGGTGAGGATGGTGGGGGGGAGTGGGGGTGAGGATGGGGGGGGGGAGTGGGGGTGAGGATGGGGGGGGGAGTGGGGGTGAGGATGGTGGGGGGGGAGTGGGGGTGAGGATGGGGGGGGGGAGGTGGGGGTGAGGATGGTGGGGGTGAGGATGGTGGGGGTGAGGATGGTGGGGGTGAGGATGGGGGGGGTGAGGATGGGGGGGGGGGAGTGGGGGTGAGGATGGGGGGGTGAGGATGGGGGGGTGAGGATGGGGGGGTGAGGATGGTGGGGGTGAGGATGGTGGGGGTGAGGATGGTGGGGGTGAGGATGGTGGGGGTGAGGATGGTGGGGGTGAGGATGGGGGTGAGGATGGGGGGGGAGTGGGGGTGAGGATGGGGGGGGGAGTGGGGGTGAGGATGGGGGGGGAGTGGGGGTGAGGATGGGGGGGGGGGGAGTGGGGGTGAGGATGGGGGGGGGGAGTGGGGGTGAGGATGGGGGGGGGGAGTGGGGGTGAGGATGGGGGGGGGGGAGTGGGGGTGAGGATGGGGGGGGGGGAGTGGGGGTGAGGATGGGGGGGGGAGTGGGGGTGAGGATGGGGGGGGGGGGGGAGTGGGGGTGAGGATGGGGGGGGGGAATGGGGGTGAGGATGGGGGGGGGGAGTGGGGGTGAGGATGGGGGGGGGGAGGGGGTGAGGATGGGGGGGGGGGAGTGGGGGTGAGGATGGGGGGGGGGAGTGGGTGAGGATGGGGGGGGGGGAGTGGGGGTGAGGATGGGGGGGGGGGAGTGGGGGTGAGGATGGGGGGGGGAGTGGGGGTGAGGATGGGGGGGGGGGAGTGGGGGTGAGGATGGGGGGGGGGGAGTGGGGGTGAGGATGGGGGGGGGGAGTGGGGGTGAGGATGGGGGGGGGGGAGTGGGGGTGAGGATGGGGGGGGGGGAGTGGGGGTGAGGATGGGGGGGGGAGTGGGGGTGAGGATGGGGGGGGAGTGGGGGTGAGGATGGGGGGGGGAGTGGGGGTGAGGATGGGGGGGGGAGTGGGGGTGAGGATGGTGGGGGGGGGGGAGTGGGGGTGAGGATGGTGGGGGGGGGAGTGGGGGTGAGGATGGGGGGGGGCGAGAGCGTGTGTGGGGGTGGTGGGAGGGTGGATGATGGGGGGGGGGGGGGGGAGGGGTAGACCATGTCTATTCGAGGCAGTTGTCCCAGGCTCTTTGTCCTCAGTTTATGGTACCTGTTCCGCCCCCTTCCTGGGGCCCTGAGCCTGGCTCGCACGCTTCCTTTTCTCACATCACATTTCCTTCTTTTCAAATCACTGTAAATCTGTGCCCTCTCGTTCTTGATCCAGTTTCTCCCAGTTTACTCTGTTCAGCCCCCTCGTGATTTTGAACATCGCTATCAAATCACCTCTCAGTCCCATCCTCTCTAACCTATCCTCACAGTTTCTCATCCCTGGAACCATTCCTGTAAACCTCTTCGCTCTCTCCAATGTGCTCACACCTTTCCTATCGTGTGACATCCCGAACTGTACACAAAATTCCAGCTGAGGTCCAACTAGTGTCTTGTGTAAGTTCAGCACAACCTCCTTGCTCCTGTACTCTATGTCATAGAATTTACAGTGCAGAAGGAGGCCATTCGGCCCGTCGAGTCTGCACCGGCTCTTGGAAAGAGCACCCTACCCAAGGTCAACACCTCCACCCTAACCCCATAACCCAGTAACCCCACCCAACACTAAGGGCAATTCTGGACACTAAGGGCAATTTATCATGGCCAATCCACCTAACCTGCACATCTTTGGACTGTGGGAGGAAACCGGAGCACCCGGAGGAAACCCACGCACACACTGGGAGGATGTGCAGACTCCACACAGTCAGTGACCCAAGCCGGAATTGAACCTGGGACCCTGGAGCTGTGAAGCAATTGTGCTATCAATTGTCCTGATTAATAAAGCTCTGAATACTATCTGCTTTATTAACTGCTCTCTCCACCTGTCCAGTCACCTTCAACGATCTCTGCAGATACACCCAGCTCCCTCTGAATTGTACCCCTTATTTTATATTGTCTCTGTTTTTCGTACCAAATGATTCACTTCACAATCTCGGTATTAGATTTAATCTGTTACATGTCCAGCCATTCCACCAATCTATCTAAGGGTGAAATTCTACACTTTCCTAACAGTTTACAATGCTTCCAAGCTACATATCTGCAAGTTTTGAAATTGCTCCTCAACACCAAGATCTAGATCATTAATGATGTGGAGATGCTGGCGTTGGACTGGGGTGGGCACAGTCTGACATAGAACATACAGTGCAGAAGGAGGCCATTTGGCCCATCGAGTCTGCATCAACCCACTTAAGCCCTCACTTCCACCCTATCCCTGTAACCCAATAACCCCTCCTAACCTTTTTGGTCACTAAGGGCAATTTAGCATGGCCAATCCACCAAAGCTGCTGTGGGAGGAAACCGGAGCACCCGGAGGAAACCCACGCAGACACGGGGAGAACGTGCAGACTCCGCACAGACAGTGACCCAGCCGGGAATTGAACCTGGGACCCTGGCGCTGTGAAACCACAGTGCTAACCACTGTGCTACCGTGCTGCCCTAACAACACCAGGTTAAAATCCAACAGGTTTGTTTGGAGTCACTAGCTTTCGGAGCCCAGCTCCTGCACCTGTTGGACTTTAACCTGCTGTTGTAAGACTTCTTAGTGGATCATTAATAAACAGGAAGAAAAGCAGTGGTCTCTTACTGACCCTAGGGAGCTCCTCTATATATTGTCCTCCAGTCTGAATACTATCTGCTTCCTGTCACTCTACAATTTGATATTTACGCCACTACTGTCCCTTTTATTCCATGGGCTTCACAAGCCTGTTGTGCAGGAAAGTACCAAGTGCCTTTTGGCAGTCGATATACATCAGCATTACCCTTACCAGCTCTCTGTTAACTCATTAAAAATCTCTAGCTGGTTAAACATGAATAGTCTTTTTTTAATTAACCCAAGTGATTGGTAACTTTTTCCCAGATTATAATTTCTGAAAGGGTTGCCTGAGATTGACCTGACTGCTCTGTAGTTGCTGTTTCTATCGTTTTTGAGCAAGTGGAATTCTCCAGTTCTCTGTACCTTTGGAAGAAGATAATGTCTGGTGTCTCTGCGATTTCCACTCTCACTTCCCTCTTGTCCCTTGGGTGCACCTCATCGGGTGCTGGTGTCTCATCAACTTTACAGCCAGCCCATCTCATTATCAATTTTCAGCCCATCCTTTGCCTGAACTGCCTCCTCTTTCACCGTGACTTTGGTAGCATCTTCGTTCAGGTGAAGACAGATGCAAAGTGCTCATTTATCTCAGTCGTGAGGCATAATATTCAATACACAGGCTTGCCCTCCGAGGACACCCTCCGAGGGTGAGAGTTGTTTAGAGGCCTGGGAGGGCTGGAATACATGATGAATTTTCAAATTGGTGTTCAGGAAGAGGATGCTGACAAAATAAGCAGTAGAAGTGGAGATTGTAGAGCTCACGGATGGGGTGAAAACTGATGGACAGGACATACTGGAAAGGTTGACTGTGCTTAAGAGTGGACAGGTCTGTACGGCTTGCATCCGGCTTACCAGAGGAAGTGTCTGAAGATCGCGGAAAGGCTTGTCGTAATCTTCAATTTTCTGTGGATATGGGGAAGGTGCCAAAGTATTGGAGAGTGGCACACATGATACCCTTTATCAAGAAAAAGCATAAGGACCATGTGAGCAACGGCAGGCCACTCAGTCTAACAACAGTTGGTGCGATATTAGAAACACTAATCAGGGAAAAGAATCAACAGATGCTTGGATAGAATCGCAGAATCCCTACAATGCAGAAGGAGGCCATTCAGCCCATCAGGTCTGCACCAACCCTCTGAAAGAATGCCACCCAAGCCCACTCCCCCACCCTATCCCAATAACCCCTTAACCTCACCCACACATCTTTGTACACTAAGGGGCAATTTATCATGGCCAATCCACCTCTTTGGGCTGTGGGAGGAAACCGGAGCACCCGGAGGAAACCCACGCAGACACGGAGAGAAAGTGCAAACTCCACACAGACAGTCACCCGGGGCCAGAATTGAACCCGGGTCCCTGGCGCTGTGAGGCAGCAGTGCTAACCACTGTGCCACCGTGCTGCCCGAGGTTTGATTTGTTTGTTAATTAAACAAAGCCAGCATAGATTTGTAGGGGACAGATTATTCTGGAGTAATCAAATTGCATTTTGTGATGCAGTAACGTAGAAGGCTGATGAGGGGAATGTGGTGAATGTTGTCTATATGGATGTTAAGAAAGCATTTGACAAAGTAGCACAGGAAAGGCTGCTCAACAAATTGAGGCTCGTGGAATAGGAAGGTTGGAGGCCAATTGGGTAAAATATTAGCTTAAGGAGGAAAAGCAGTACGTCGTAGTTTTGTTACAGTAAAGAAGGCCATTCAGCCCATCGCATTTATGTTGGTGTTCCTATAGAATAATTCCCGTTCTGCTACTCTCCCCACATTCCTCCTGTTTAGATATTGAGAAAATGTCAATAGGTTTATGGCAGAGAAGGAGGCCATTCTGCCCAACGGGTCCACTGCACGAAAAACAAGCCACCCATCCGAGTCATTTTTCAGCACTTGCTCCGTAGCTGTGGGTTACAGCACTTGAGGTGCAAATCCAGGCACCTTTTCAATGAGTTGAGGGTTTCTGCCTCTATCACCCTTTCAGGCAGTGAGTCCCAGACCCTCTCAACTCTGAGTGAAAACATTTTTCCTCATCTCCTCTCTCATCCTTGTACCAATCACTTTAAATCTCTGCCCTCCTCCCCCAACCCCCCCTCTCTCATCTCCTGTATCCAGGCCATTCACAGTTTTGTACACCTCAATCAAATCTCCCTTCGGCCTCCTTGTTCCCAGGAGAACGCCGCCAGCCTTTCCAATCTTTCCTCAGAGCTGCAATTTTCCAGTCCTGGCAACATTCTCGTCAACATCCTCTGTAACCTCCCCAAAGCAATGACAATCTTCCTGTAATGAGGTGACCAGAACTGCACACCGTACTCCAGCTATGAACCAACCAATGTTTTCTCTAGTTCCTTAGTAACCTGCTGTACCTTTAATGATGGATTCTAGCAACGTCTGACCGTAGTTTCCTGTTTTCTGTCCCCTCCTTTCTTGAACAAAGGTGTTGGTTACATTTGCTATTTTCTGATCAGCTGAGTCGAAGAAATTTTGGAAGATTTTAACAAAAGCCTTTATTATCTCTGCAGCCACTTATTGTAAGACCCTAGGATTCAGGCCATCTGGACCTGGGGACTTGTCATCCTTTAGGCCTGATAGTTACCCAGCACCTTGTCCCTGGTGATGCTTTAAGTTCCTTGTTCCCATTCAACCTTGGTTTTCAAGTATCTTTGGGAGGTTTGCCAGTGCTGTTTGGCGGGGTGTAAACTAGATTGGTAGTGGGTTGGGAACCTGAGGGTGAATTCAAATGGGATAAAATCAAAAATGGAAGGCAGAAAATTAGTGAATGGGTCTGGAAGGCAAGGAAACAAAAGTTAGGACATTTTTTTGAAAAATGGGAGTTTGGCCGTGCTCAAGGTGTATTAATTGCACCGAAATGTAAGGTGTACAGCTACTAATGCAGCTCAGCTGAGGGCAGAGATAGTACATCATCATCGCTGTTACAGAAAGAGGCTTGAAGAGAGACCAGAATTGCAGCTCAATTCTCCAGGTTACGGGGTTTTCGGTGGAGTTAGAGAGGGGGATACAAAGGGACAGGCTGGCCATTCTGGTCAAAGAAACAATTAGAGCTGTGATGCAGGATCATCAAATCAGGCCATATGGATTGAACTAAGAAACAAAAAAAGGGTCAGTCACACCAATGGGAATTCACTACGGAGCCCTGGGCAGGTGGAGAGAGAACAGTCAAATCGCTGCAAAAAACAATGGTGCAGTATGGTGTGGTAATGGAACCCCCCCCCCGGATTCATTAGCTCCTCAGGGCCCCCCCGCCCCTCTGCTCCTGGATTAATTAGCTCCTCAGGCCCCCCTACCCCACCCCCAGTCTCTGCAGCTCATTGAATAAACATTTATTTTTCCATCCCTCAGTTCTCGAACTTGCTGGGGACAGTTTATCGCCAGGGAAACCTGAATTATTCACCAGATGGAAACTCTGTTATCAGTCCGGTCGGAAATCGAGTCACGGTCTTCGACCTGAAAAAGTGAGTTTGTTGAGATTTACAACCCGCGTGTCAAAGTCTGGGGGGTCTCGTGCAGCAGGAGAGATGGGCAACACGGTAGCACAGTGGTTAGCACGGTTGCTTCACAGCGGCAGGCTCCCAGATTCAATTCCCGCTTGGGTCACTATCTGCAGAGTCTGCACGTTCTCCCCGTGTCTGCGTGGGTTTCCTCCGGCTGCTCCGGTTTCCCCCCACACGTCCCGAAAGACGTACTTGTTAGTTGAATTGGACATTCTGAATTCTCCCTCTGTGTACCCGAACAGGCGCCGGAATGTGGCGACTAGGGGCTTGTCACAGTAACTTCATTGCAGTGTTAATGTAAACCTACTTGTGACAATAAAGATTATTATTATGGGGGTCAGTGTGTCGAACTCTGGGGGTCACGTGCAGCAGGAATGAGGGAGACATGGGCAATGACACAAAACAAAGAACTTGTATTCTTATTGAGCCGATGGCAATGTGCTTGGCCACCAAGGAAATCGCGTCACTTACACAGGAGAGTTTGGCTGAGCACTGACCACATTTGGTTTTGTTTCAGTAACAAGTCGGAGACGCTGCCGTTTGCCGCACAGCGGAACCTTGTGTGTGTGGGACAGTCTCCAGATGGACACCTGGCCATTCTGGTCGATGAAGGTAGGTGGATTATACGGCCTGGCCCTCGCCCCCACTCCCGAATCCAGCCCTCCCTCTTGCGCTGCACGCTCTCCCCACCTCCTCCGCATTGCCCTCCCCTTTTCCTCCTGCCTCTGTTTGGTCTCTAATCCTGCTGTGTGTTTGTGTTTACAGAGGGGGCTGCCTTGTTGGTCAGTTTGATCAGTAAGTCTGTGCTGCACCATTTCCACTTCCACACTCGGGTCCACAGTGTCAGCTTCTCCCCCGATGGCAGGTAAGAGGCCCCAATGCGGCAGCACCACCTTCTTGCTTGCTGCAAAGAGACATCTCTTTACACCGTGCTGCCTGACTGGAGCCGACCCTGTCACGAAATGTGCACTTCCCAATGGCCAAAGTCGGCGCTCCGTTGTTCAATTAGACGGTGTCACCCGAGCAGTCTCCGAGCAGCAGACAGACTTACCCCACGTGCTCCATTTGGACTGATTTTGTTTTTGTTGTTTAACAGGAGGTTTGTGGTGAGTAAGGAGAACGTTGTTCTGATGTATCACGCACCTGGCAAGACCCGGGAGTTTAACCCTTTTGTTCTGGATAAAAGTTATTTTGGACCCTATGATGAGACGACGTGCATCGACTGGACTGACGATTCAAAGTAAGAACCTTTCACTGTCTTGATGTCCCACGCTGGCGGTGCAGTCACTGTTGTAGAGTATCTGTACACAGCAAGATCCCATAAATGTTCGTGATAATGGTCAGATAATCTGTGTCCGTGGTGATGGCAGCCTGGGTGAGCAAGCTCCTGGTGGAAGGCTTGAATCCACTAAATGGGAGAGTGGGAATGCCTCTCTCTCTGGTGCCAGCGTCACAGATGTTCCGGCTGCTGTTTTCCCATAAAAACAGAAAATGCCGGATAGACTCAGCAAGTCTGGCAGCATCTGTGGAGAGAGGAACAGAGTTAATGTTTCAGTGACCCGTCTACAGAACTGAAGAAAGTGTAGTTGGAGACGTGGGTGTAGGAGGTGGGGCAGAATAGAAGAACAGAGATGGGAAGGGGCAAAGGAGAGATTGACAAAGGCGTCATGGACAGGGCAGTGGGCCATTAACGATGAAGAGTGCTAATAGTGGCAAACAATAAGATAGCAGAATGTGTTATTGGGAACAAAAGTCAGCAACCAGGGACAGGTGGCCATGTGGGGAGGGTGGGGTTATGTTGGGGAAAGTCAAGGAAACAAAAAACTAACTACAAAGTGGGGGGGGGGGAAAGGTCCCAGTCTAAAGTTGTTGAACTAGGTAGTGAATCCAGGCGGCTGTAATGTGCTGAATCGGAAGATGAGGTGTTGTTCTTCCAGTTTGAGTTGGAACATTGCAGCAGGCAAACGAGGGGACAAACATGTGGGCATGAGAACAAGATGCTGAGTTAAAATGGCAAGCGACCAGAAGGTTGGGGTTATGCTTGTGGACTGAGTGAAGGTGTTCCGCAATGTGGTCACCCAGCTTCTGTTTAGTCTCCCAATGTAGAGGAGACGCATTGGGAGCAGCTAATGCAGTCGCCCAAATTGAAGGAGGTGCAAGTGAAATGCTGCTTAATCTGAAAGGAATGTTTGGGGCCTTTGTCAGTGAGGAGAAAGGAGGAAAGAGGTGGGGGAGTGGGTGAAAGGGGCCTTTGCAAAGGAAGGTGCTGTGGGAAGGGTCTGCAGGTTTTTGGGGCTGGTGGCGGAGTGGACCAGGGTATCCCGGAGGGAGCGGTTCCTGCGGAATGCTGATGGCGGGAGTGAGGAGAAGATGTTTGGTGGTGGCGTCATGCTAGAGTTGGCGGACTGGTGGAGGTCGATCCTTTGAATGTGGAGGCTGGTGGGGTGAAAAGTGAGAACAAGGGGATTCTGTCCTGGTTCAGGGAGAGTGGGGAGTGGGCGAGGGCAGAGGTGGGGGGAGTGGGCGAGGGCAGAGGTGGGGGGAGTGGGCGAGGGCAGAGGTGGGGGAGTGGGAGAGGGCAGAGGTGGGGGGAGTGGGTGAGGGCAGAGGTGGGGGAGTGGGTGAGGGCAGAGGTGGGGGAGTGGGTGAGGGCAGAGGTGGGGGAGTGGGTGAGGGCAGAGGTGGGGGAGTGGGTGAGGGCAGAGGTGGGGGAGTGGGTGAGGGCAGAGGTGGGGGAGTGGGTGAGGGCAGAGGTGGGGGAGTGGGCGAGGGCAGAGGTGGGGGGAGTGGGTGAGGGCAGAGGTGGGGGAGTGGGTGAGGGCAGAGGTGGGGGGAGTGGGTGAGGGCAGAGGTGGGGGGAGTGGGCGAGGGCAGAGGTGGGGGAGTGGGTGAGGGCAGAGGTGGGGGGAGTGGGTGAGGGCAGAGGTGGGGGAGTGGGTGAGGGCAGAGGTGGGGGGAGTGGGTGAGGGCAGAGGTGGGGGGAGTGGGCGAGGGCAGAGGTAGGGGAGTGGGTGAGGGCAGAGGTGGGGGGAGTGGGTGAGGGCAGAGGTGGGGGGAGTGGGTGAGGGCAGAGGTGGGGGAGTGGGTGAGGGCAGAGGTGGGGGAGTGGGTGAGGGCAGAGGTGGGGGAGTGGGTGAGGGCAGAGGTGGGGGAGTGGGTGAGGGCAGAGGTGGGGGAGTGGGTGAGGGCAGAGGTGGGGGAGTGGGCGGGGGCAGAGGTGGGGGGGTGGGCGAGGGCAGAGGTGGGGGAGTGGGCGAGGGCAGAGGTGGGGGAGTGGGCGAGGGCAGAGGTGGGGGAGTGGGCGAGGGCAGAGGTGGGGGAGTGGGTGAGGGCAGAGGTGGGGGAGTGGGTGAGGGCAGAGGTGGGGGAGTGGGTGGGGGCAGAGGTGGGGGAGTGGGTGGGGGCAGAGGTGGGGGAGTGGGTGAGGGCAGAGGTGGGGGAGTGGGCGGGGGCAGAGGTGGGGGAGTGGGCGGGGGCAGAGGTGGGGGAGTGGGTGGGGGCAGAGGTGGGGGAGTGGGTGGGGGCAGAGGTGGGGGAGTGGGTGAGGGCAGAGGTGGGGGAGTGGGTGAGGGCAGAGGTGGGGGAGTGGGCGAGGACAGAGGTGGGGGAGTGGGCGGGGGCAGAGGTGGGGGAGTGGGCGAGGGCAGAGGTGGGGGAGTGGGCGAGGGCAGAGGTAGGGGAGTGGGCGAGGACAGAGGTAGGGGAGTGGGCGGGGGCAGAGGTGGGGGAGTGGGCGAGGGCAGAGGTGGGGGAGTGGGCGAGGACAGAGGTGGGGGAGTGGGCGGGGGCAGAGGTGGGGGAGTGGGTGAGGGCAGAGGTGGGGGAGTGGGCGAGGACAGAGGTGGGGGAGTGGGCGGGGGCAGAGGTGGGGGAGTGGGTGAGGGCAGAGGTGCAAAGAAACTGGGAGAATGGGATGGAGTCGTTACAGGGAGCGGGGTGTGAGGAGCTGTCGTCGAGGTAACTGCGGAGTTGGGGTTTGCAATGAATACCGGAAATGGAGACCGGTCCTGGAAGGGAATGTCGGAGATGGACCATGTGAAGTTGAAAATCGGAGTGTGCAGCATATTGATACAGTCTTGAGTTTATCCGGCAGTTTCTGTTTTTATTCCAGATTCCCAGTGTCGCAATGTTTTCCTTTTATTTGTGTTATTTTTGGGCAGTGTGTGTTGAGTTAGATGCTGTGAGCTGGTGTACCTGTGGTTGATGGGGCTGTGTGTTGTGTGTTGCAGGTGTTTTGCAGTGGGCAGTAAGGATAGCAGCACCTGGGTGTTTGGAGCTGAGCGATGGGCCAACCTCATCTACTATTCACTGGGAGGGCACAAAGATTCCATCATCGCCTGCTTTTTTGAAGAGAAGAGTTTGGACGTGAGTAGCCGTTAATCTCATTCACTCCCCAAGCGGAGCACATTCTTCCTCCCACACCATTCAGAATTCACTGTTCTCAGTCAGAGGAGCCAGTGCTTGACCTCAGTGCCCAGGTGAAGGGGTACAATGTGGATAACTTTGCTGTGGTTCTAATGAAGATGTTTTGTTGCCACAGATCTATACTCTGAGTCAGGATGCGACCCTCTGTGTGTGGCAGTGTAATACAGAAACTGAGGCCCTCCAGCCCCGACTCCCAAAGAACAAAGCAGATGGCGATCAGAGTGAAGAATTAGGGGTGCAGAATGCAGATGTGATTCACGGCAAAGTGGAATCAGAACAGGAGAGGATTGGGAAAGTGAAATATTCACGAGTTGGAAAGTGAGAAATTATCCAGACACACTTTGCTTTGTCTGTCTCTTTGACAATGTGTCCGTCTTTTTGTAAGTCTCCGTGTATCTGTGTCTGTGTGTGGGTCTGTGTCTGTCAAAGAACAGGAACAGGCCCTTTGGCCCTCCAAGCCCGTGCCGACCATGCTGCCCGACTAAACTACAATCTTCTACACTTCCTGGGTCCGTATCCTTCTATTCCCATCCTATTCATATATTTGTCAAGATGCCCCTTAAATGTCCCTATCGTCCCTGCTTCCACTACCTCCTCCGGTAGCGAGTTCCAGGCACCCACTACCCTCTGCGTAAAAAACTTGCCTCGTACATCTACTCTAAACCTTGCCCCTCGCACCTTAAACCTATGCCCCCTAGTAATTGACCCTTGTGTGTGCGCGTGTCGCTGTGTGTGCGCGTGTCGCTGTGTGTGCGCGTGTCGCTGTGTGTGCGCGTGTCGCTGTGTGTGCGCGTGTCGCTGTGTGTGCGCGTGTCGCTGTGTGTGCCCGTGTCGCTGTGTGTGCCCGTGTCGCTGTGTGTGCCCGTGTCGCTGTGTGTGCCCGTGTCGCTGTGTGCCCGTGTCGCTGTGTGTGCCCGTGTCGCTGTGTGTGCCCGTGTCGCTGTGTGCGCCCGTGTCGCTGTGTGCGCCCGTGTCGCTGTGTGCGCCCGTGTCGCTGTGTGCGCCCGTGTCGCTGTGTGCGCCCGTGTCGCAGTGCGCGCCCGTGTCGCAGTGCGCGCCCGTGTCGCAGTGCGCGCCCGTGTCGCAGTGCGCGCCCGTGTCGCTGTGTGTGCGCGCGGCGCTGCGTGCGTCTCGCGGTGCGCGTTCTATACCCTCTATCTCACACACCCTGGTGTGAAGGCCATTCAGCCCCTCGAGCCTGCTCCAACATTGAATAAGTTCATGGCTGACCTGATAGTAACGTCAAATCTGCATCCCGCCTACCCCCCCAACAGCCTATCACCCCCTTGCTGCCCAAGAATCTATCCACCATTGCGTTAAAAATATCCCAGGACTCTGCTTCCACTGCCTTCTCAGCAAGAAAGTTCCAAAGGCTCACGATCCTCAGAGAAGAAATTTCTCCTCATCCCCATTTTAAATAAGTGACCCCTTAGTTTTTAAACAGCTACCCCAGAATTCTAGATTCTCCCACAAGAGGAATCATCCTCTCCACATCCACCCTGTCAATACCCCTCAGCATCTTGTGTTTCAATCAAATCACCTCTTACTCTTCTAAACTCCTGCAGGTACACATGCCCCCCTCCACCGCTCGACCCCATCCTCGCGCCCCCTCCCTAGCTCTTCAACTACGTGCCGGTTTGCTCGCTCTTGTCGCATGGTCTCTCGCTCTCATCGCTCTCTCTGTATTTTGGAATTTTTTTTCTCCCCAAAGGCATTTCTTCAATAAAGAGAAGGATTTCAATGATCTGACAGCTGCTGCCTACCATAAGAAAACTCACCTCCTGGTCACTGGCTTTGCTTCTGGGATATTCCACCTTCACGAGCTGCCTGAATTTAACCTCATCCACTCTCTCAGGTAAAGCCCAAGGGTAGGGTGGTGTGGAATGTGGAGGGCAGTAAACTGGGGCAGGTTAGGATGGGCAGCAGGGAAGGGGAGGGTGAATAATTGGGGTAATCTCCCTGAATCTAATTTCCTGACAGCTCCATGACTGAAATCGACCAGTAACTGGGAGTCCAGCCTCACTGCTCCGTCCCCACTCAGTGTCAGCGGAGATGGGGGGGAATCGGATCAGATTCCAGCCTAATGGGAATGTTGGGTGACTGTCAGCGGCTCCTGATTCATGTCCGTCTCCAGTATTTCAGACCGGAGGATCGAGTCCATTTCCATTAATGTGTCCGGGGACTGGATCGCATTCGGGTGCCCAGGTGAGAAAGCGTTTGTTACTTTACTGTCTGTCCCAGTGAATGTATCGCAAGTTTGCTGATGATCCAAAACTAGGTGGGAAGGTAAGCTGCGGGGGGGACACAGAGTTATTCACTTTGGTGGTAAGAATAGAAAAACAGAACTTTTGTTAAAGGGCTTGTAAGTGTTGATGTTCAGAGAGACTTGGGTGTGCTTGTGCAAGGAACGCAGAAAGGAACAGTTAGCTTCAGCCAGCAGTTAGGAAAGCTAAAGGTACATTGACATTTATTGCAGGGAAGTGGAGTACAAGAAGAAGGAATTCTAGCTACAATTGTGCAGGTCTTTGGTGAGACCACACCTGGAATACGTTGTGCTTACCTGGATGAGTGCAGCTCCAAAGGCACTCCAGAAACTTGACACCATCCAGGACAAAGCAGCCCCGCTTGATTGCTACCCTTTCAAAAAACATTCAAACCCTCCACCACCGACACACAGTAGCAGCCGTGTGTACCATCTACAAGATGCAGTAACTCACCAAGGCTCCTTAGGCAGCATCTTCCAACCCCACAGCCACTACCATCTAGAAGGACAAGGGCAGCAGATACATTGGACACCACCACCTGGAGGTTCCCCTCCAGCCATTCACCATCCTGACTTGGAAATATTGGATTTGGATTGGATTTTGGATTAGATTTATTGTCACGTGTACCGAGTGACACTGAAAAGTATTGTTCTGCGTACAGTCCAGACTGATTGTTCCATACATGAACAACATGGGACATACGATACACAATGTAAATGTATAGACACAGACATTGGGTGAAGCATACGGAAATATATTGTTTACTCACTTTCGCTGGGTCAAAATCCTGGAACTAAAATTTTGAATATAATCATTTTTTTAAAAAAAATAATTTTTATTAAAATTTTCACAAAATATCAACCACAAAATATAGAAAGAAAAGAACAACCCCGCGCCCCCCCCCCCACCCCTCCGGGTTGCTGCTGACCAATGTCTACCGTTCTGCCAGGACGTCTAAGAACGGTTGCCATCGCCTGAAGAACCCTTGCACCGATCCCCTTAAGGCAAATTTCACCCTCACCAATTTAATAAACCCCGCCATATCGTTGATCCAGGATTCCACGCTCGGGGGCCTCGCATCCTTCCACTGAAGAAGAATCCTTCGCCGGGCTACCAGGGACGCAAAGGCCAGAATTCCGGCCTCTTTCGCCTCCTGCACTCCCGGCTCCCCTGCAACCCCAAATATTGTGAGCCCCCAGCCTGGCTTGACCCTGGAACCTACCACCCTCGACACCGTCCTCGCTACACCCTTCCAAAAGTCCTCCGGCGCTGGGCACGCCCAGAACATGTGGGTGTGGTTTGCTGGGCTCCCTGAGCACCACAACACACCTGTCCTCACCCCAAAGAACCGGCTTAACCTTGCCCCGGTCATGTGAGCCTTATGCAGCACCTTAAATTGTATGAGGCTGAGCCTCGCGCAAGAGGAGGAAGAGTTCACTCTCCCCAGGGCATCCGCCCATGTCCCCTCGTCAGTCTCCTCGCCCAACTCCTCCTCCCACTTACCCTTTAGCTCCTCCACCGAGGCCTCCTCCTCCTTCTGCATCACCTGATACGTTGCCGAGATCTTCCCCTCTCCAACCCACACCCCCGACAGCACCCTGTCCTGGACCCCGCGTGGCGACAACAGTGGGAACTCCACCACCTGCCGCCGAACAAACGCCCTTACCTGCATATATCTGAAGGTGTTCCCCGGGGGGAGCCCAAACCTCTCCTCCAGCTCACCCAGGCTCGCAAACTTCCCGTCCACAAACAGGTCCCCCATCCTTCTAATACCTGCCCTGTGCCAGCTCAGGAACCCTCCGTCCATCCTCCCCGGGACAAACTGCTGGTTCCCCCGAATCGGGGACCACACCGAGGCCCCCACCTCCCCCCGTGACGTCTCCATTGCCCCCAGATTTTGAGGGTAGCCACCACCACCGGGCTCGTGGGATGCCTCGTTGGAGGAAGCGGCAGCAGCGCCGTCACCAGCGCCTCCAGGCTCGTGCCCACACAGGACGCCATCTCCAGCCTCTTCCATGCCGCCTCATCCCCCTCCATCACCCACTTACGCACCATCGCCTCATTGGCGGCCCAATAATACCCACAGAGGTTAGGCAGCGCCAAAACCCCCCCATCCCTGCACCGCTCCAGGAATACCCTTCTCACCCTTGGGGTCTTCTGCGCCCACACAAACCCCATGACGCTCCTGTTAACCCGCCTGAAGAAGGCCTTGGGGATGAGAATGGGGAGGCATTGGAACAGGAACAAAAACTTTGGGAGCACCGTCATTTTAACTGACTGCACCCTACCCGCCAGGGAGAGCGGCAGCACGTCCCACCTCTTAAACTCCCCCTCCATCTGCTCCACCAGCCTCGTGAAGTTAAGCTTATGTAGGCCCCCCCATCTCCTAGCCATCTGGACCCCCAGGTACCTGAAATTCCTCTCCGTCCTTTTTAGCGGGAGCTCACCAATCCCCCTCTCCTGGTCCCCGGGGTGCACTACGAACAACTCGCTCTACCCCATATTAAGCTTGTACCCGGAGAAATCTCCAAACTCCCTAAGGATCCTCATCACCTCCGGCATTCCCCCCACTGGGTCCGCCACATAGCAGCAAATCATCCGCATAGAACGACACCCGATGCTCCTCCCCACCCCGCACCAGCCCCCTCCAGTTCCTCAACTCCCTCAACGCCATGGCCAGGGGTTCAATCGCCAGCGCAAAGAGCAGGGGGGACAGGGGACACCCCTGCCTCATCCCCCGTTGTAGCCGGAAATACTCTGACCTCCTTCTGTTCATGGCCACACTCGCCACCGGGGCCTCATACAGCAGCCTCACCCCACTGACGAACCCCTCCCCGGACCCGAACCTTTTCAACACCTCCCACAGGTACCCCCATTCCACCCTATCAAGGCCTTCTCCGCATCCATCGCCGCCACTATCTCCGCTTCCCCTTCCATCGCCGGCATCATTATAACATTCAAGAGCCTCCGTACATTAGTATTCAACTGCCTCCCCTTCACGAACCCCGTCTGATCCTCGTGTATGACCTGTGGCACACAGTCCTCTATCCTCATGGCCAAATTCTTTGCCAGCAACTTTGCATCTACATTTAGGAGTGAGATCGGCCTGTATGACCCACACTGTAGGGGATCCTTGTCCCGCTTCAGGATTAGGGAAATCAGCGTTCTAGACATAGTCGGGGGCGGAGCCCCCCCCTTCCCTTGCCTCGTTGAAGATCCTGACCAACAGCGGGCCCAGCAGGTCCGCATACTTCTTGTAAAATTCAACCGGGATCCCATCCGGCCCCGGTGCCTTCCCCGCCTGCATGTTCCCTATCCCTTTGACCAACTCCTCCAACCCAACCGGCACCCCCAACCCCGCCACCTGCACCTCCTCCACCCTCGGAAACCTCAGCTGGTCCAGGAAACGTCCCATTCCTCCCTCCTCCAGTGGGGGCTCAGACCGGTACAGTTCCTCATAGAAGTCCCTGAAGACCCCATTGATACCCACCGCACTTCGCACCGTGCTCCCTCCTCCACCCCTAACTCCCCCGATCTCCCTAGCTGCCTCTCGCTTCCGAAGCTGGTGCGCCAGCATCCGGCTCGCCTTTTCTCCGTATTCATATACCGCCCCCTGCGCCTTCCTCCACTGCACCTCCGCCTTCCTGGTGGTCAACAAATCGAACCCAGCCTGGAGGCAATGCCGCTCTCTAAGCAATCCCTCCCCCGGGGCCTCCGCGTACCTCCTGTCCACCCTCACCATCTCCCCCACCAACCTGTCCCTCGCTCTCCTCTTCCCCCCTCTCCTTTTGTGCCCTAATGGAGATCAGCTCTCCTCTGACCACCGCCTTCAGCTCCTCCCAGACCACCTCTACTTGCACCTCCCCATTGTCATTAACCTCCAGGTACCTCTCTATACACCCCCGGACCTGCCGCTCACCTCCTTGTCCGCCAGCAACCTCACCTCTAGGCACCACAGCGGGCACTGGTCCCTCTCCTCCCCCAACTCGAGGTCCACCCAGTATGGAGCATGATCATAAATGGTTATTGCCGAGTACTCCGTATCCTCCACCCTCGGAATCAGCGCCCTGCTCATGACAAAAAAGTCAATCCGGGAGTAGGCCTTGTGGACATGGGAGAAGAATGAAAATTCCCTGGCCCCCGGCCTCGCAAACCTCCATGGGTCCACCCCTCCCATCTGGCCCATGAACTCCCTCAGCACCTTTGCCGCCGCTGGCCTGCCTGCCCTAGACCTAGAGCGATCCGTGTCCCCCCCCCCCCCCCCCCCGCCATTATCAGTCCCCCTGTCTCCAGGTCCGGAATCCGGCCCAGCATATGCCGCATGAAACCCGCATCGTCCCAATTCGGGGCATATACATTGACCAGCACCACCCACTCCCCCTGCAGCTTGCCACTTACCATCACATACCTACCACCATTGTCTGCCACAATGCTCGACGCCTCGAACGACACTCTTCCCCACCAAGATCGCCACCCCCCGATTTTTTTTGCATCCAAACCCGAATGAAACACCTGCCCGACCCACCCCTTTCTCAACCTTACCTGATCCACCACCCTCAGGTGCGTCTCCTGAAGCATGGCCACATCTGCATTCAGCCCCTTCAGGTGCGCGAACACCTGGGCCCGCTTGACCGGCACATTCAGTCTCCTGACATTCCAAGTTATCAGCCGGATCAGGGGGCTACTCGCCCCCCTCCCCAACTGACCCCCACCAGCAGGCTCTCATCCATTGCACTCCCAGCACGGGAGAAAAGCCCGCGCTTCCCAGCTCCGGCCCTGCCCCTTCAACCCTAAGCGCGAGAAAAAGCCTGCGTTTTCCACTCGCCCGACCCCGCTGCCTCTGGCGCAGCTCCCTTTCCAGGCCTGGTCCTACTACCCCCAACTCAGCCCCCGCCCCCCCCGCCGCGGGGCCCCATCTCCCCAACCGACCATCAACCCCCCAAGCAGTTTACCTGTTTACCCCCCCCCCCCCCCCCCCCCGCCACGAGCCCACCCGGCGGACCTAATTAAAACAATGCCCAATCAACCCGCGAAAAACAAACCCCCCCCCCCCCTCGAAACACAACACAACAATCCCCAACCATCCCTCCACCGCGACCCTTAGTCCGAGTCCAGTTTTTCGGCCTGAACAAAGGCCCACGCCTCTCTGGGGACTCGCAATAATGGTGTTGATCCTTATAGGTGACCCACAGTCGCGCCGGCTGCAGCATACCGAACTTCACCCCCTTCCTGTGCAGCACTGCCTTCGCCCGGTTGTAACAGGCCCTCCTCTTCGCAACCTCCGCGCTCCAATCCTGGTAGACCCGGACCTCCGCGTTCTCACACCTGCTGCTCAGCGCCTTCTTGGCCCACCTTAACACACACTCTCGATCAGCAAACCGGTGGAACCGCACCAGCACCGCCCGCGGCGGCTCGCTGGGCTTGGGCCTCCTCGCCAGCACTCGGTGGGCCCCCTCCAGCTCCAAGGGCCCCTGAAAGGCCCCCGCTCCCATCAGCAAATTCAGCATGGTGACCACGTAGGCCCCCACGTCCGACCCCTCCAGCCCCTCCGGGAGACCCAGGATCCGCAGGTTCTTCCGCATCGACCGGTTCTCCATCTCCTCGAACCTCGCCTGCCATTTCTTGTGGAGCGCCTCGTGCGCTTCCACCTTCACCGCCAGGCCCAGGATCTCGTCCTCGTTCTCCGAGACCTTCTGCCGGACCTCCCGGATCGCCGTCCCTTGGACCGTCTGGGTCTCCAGCAGATTATTGATTGAAGCCTTCATTGGCTCCAGCAGCTCTGCTTTCAGTTCCTTCAAACAGCGCTGGAGAAGCTCCTGCTGCTCTTGCGCCCACTGCCTCCACGCTGCCTGGTCTCCGCCCGCCGCCACCTTGGTCCTCCTCCCTCGCACCTTTCTTTGCTTCAATGCCACTTTTTCTGATCGCCCCACTCCTGGTCCACTCCATACACTATCGGGGGAATGTTGCTGGCCCCTTCCCACACCGGGAAACGTCGAACAAGCACCGTTACGGGCCCTAAAAAGAGCCCAAAAGTCAGTTTTTAGCGGGAGCTGCCGAACGTGCGACTTAGCTCCGCATAGCCGCAACCGGAAGTCAACTTTGAATATATTCAAGAGGCGGCTGGATAGAGCACTTGGGGAGAATGGGATCAAAGGCTATGGGGAGAAAGCAGGATTAGGCTATTGAGTTGGATGCTCAGCCATGATCGTGATGAATGACGGAGCAGCTCGAAGGGCCAAAAGGCCTCCTCCTGCTCCTATCTTTTATGTATCTACGTATGTAACTCCCTCCCTAACAGCGCTCTGAATGTACCTACACGTCTGGACTGCAGCAGTTCAAGAAAGCAGCTCACCACCACATCTCTAGGGCAATTAGGAATGTGCAATAAATGCTGGTCTAGCTAGCGATGCCCACATCCTGTGAACGAATAGATTAAACAGTTTTGGGCTCTGTATTCGAGAAAGGATGTGTTTGTATTAGAACAAAGAAAATTACAGCACAGGAACAGGCCCTTCGGCCCTCCCAGCCTGCGCCGATCCAGATCCTTTATCTAAACCTGTCACCTATTTTCCAAGAATCTACTTCCCTCTGTTCCCCGCCCGTTCATATATCTGTCTAGATACATCTTAAATGATGCTATCGTGCCCGCCTCTACCACCTCCGCTGGCAAAGTGTTCCAGGCACCCACCACCCTCTGCGTAAAAAAACTTTCCACGCACATCTCCCTTAAACTTTCCCCCTCTCACCTTGAAATCGTGACCCCTTGTAATTGACACCCCCACTCTTGGAAAAAGCTTGTTGCTATCCACCCTGTCCATACCTCTCATAATTTTGTAGACCTCAATCAGGTCCCCCCTCAACCTCCGTCTTTCCAACGAAAACAATTCTAATCTACTCAACCTTTCTTCATAGGTAGCACCCTCCATACCAGGCCACATCCTGGTGAACCTCCTCTGCACCCTCTCTAAAGCATCCACATCCTTCTGGTAATGTGGCGACCAGAACTGCACGCAGTATTCCAAATGTGGCCTAACCAAAGTCCTATACAACTGTAACATGACCTGCCGACTCTTGTACTCAATACCCCGTCCAATGAAGGCAAGCATGCTGTATGCCTTCTTGACCACTCTATCGACCTGCGTTGCCACCTTCAGGGTACAATGGACCTGAACTCCCAGATCTCTCCGTACATCAATTTTCCCAGGACTCTTCCATTGGCCGTATAGTCCGCTCTTGAATTAGATCTTCCAAAATGCATCATCTAGCATTTGCCTGGATTGAACTCCATCTGCCATTTCTCTGCCCAACTCTCCAATCTATTTATATTTTGCTGTATTCTCTGACAGTCATCCTCGCTATCTGCAACTCCACCAATCTTCGTATCATCTGCAAACTTGCTAATCAGACCACCTATACCTTCGTCCAGATCATTTATGTATATCACAAACAACAGTGGCCCGAGCACGGATCCCTGTGGAACACCACTGGTCACCTTTCTCCATTTTGAGACACTCCCTTCCACCACTACTCTCTGTCTCCTGTTGCCCAGCCAGTTCTTTATCCATCTAGCTAGTACACCCTGAACCCCATACGACTTCACTTTTTCCATCAACCTGCCATGGGAAACTTTATCAAACGCCTTACTGAAGTCCATGTATATGACATCTACAGCCCTTCCCTCATCAATTAACTTCGTCACTGCCTCAAAGAATTCTATTAGGTTTGTAAGACATGACCTTCCCTGCACAAAACCATGCTGCCTATCACTGATAAGTCTATTTTTTTCCAAATGTGAATCGATCCTATCCCTCAATATCTTCTCCAGCAGTTTGCCTACCACTGACGTCAAGCGCACAGGTCTATAATTCACTGGATTATCCCTGCTACCCTTCTTAAACAAAGGGACAACATTAGCAATTCTCCAGTCCTCCGGGACCTCACCCGTGCTCAAGGATGCTGCAAAGATATCTATTAAGGCCCCAGCTATTTCTTCCCTCGCTTCTCTCCGTAACCTGGGATAGATCCCATCCGGACCTGGGGACTTGTCCACCTTAATGCCTTTTAGAATACCCAAAACTTCCCCCTTCCTTATGCTGACTTGACCTAGAGTATTTAAACATCCATCCTTAGCCTCAACATCCGTCATATCCCTCTCCTTGGTGAATACCGATGCAAAGTACTCAGTAAGAATCTCACCCATTTCCTCTGACTCCACGCATAAATTCCCTCTTTTGTCTTTGAGTGGGCCAATCCTTTTTCCAGTTACCCTCTTGCTCCTTATATACGAATAAAAGGCTTTGGGATTTTCCTTAACCCTGTTAGCCAAAAATATTTCACGACCCCTTTCAGTCCTCTTTATTGCGCGTTTGAGATTTGTCCTACTTTCCCGATATTCCTGCAAAGCTTCAGCAGATTTAAGTCGCCTAGATTTTATGTATGCTTCCTTTTTCATCTTAGCTAGTCTCACAATTCCACCCGTCATCCATGGTCCCCTAATCTTGCCATTTCTGTCCCTCATTTTCACAGGGACATGTCTGTCTTGCACTCTAATCAACCTTTCCTTCAAAGACTCCCACATTTCAAATGTGGATTTACCCTTAAAGAGCTGCTCCCAATCCACATTCCCTAGCTCCTGCTGAATTTTGTTATACTTGGCCTTTCCCCAATTTAGCACTCTTCCTTTAGGACCACTCTCGTCTTTGTCCATGAGTATTCTAAAACTTACGGAATTGTGATCGCTATTACCAAAGTAATCACCGACTGAAACTTTAACCACCTGGCCGGGATCATTCCCCAATACCAGGTCCAGTATGGCCCCTTTCCGAGTTGGACTATTTACATACTGCTCTAAAAAACTCTCCTGGGTGCTCCTTACAAATTCTGCTCCATCTACGCCTCCAACACGACATGAGTCCCATTCAATGTTGGGGAAGTTAAAATCTCCCATCACGACCACCCTATTGCTCCCACATTTTTCTATAATCTGTCTATATATTTGTACCTCTACTTGGATTGGATTGGATTGGATTTGTTTATTGTCACGTGTACCGAGGTACAAAGAACAAACAAAGAACAAAGAAATGTACAGCACAGGAACAGGCCCTTCGGCCCTCCAAGCCCGTGCCGACCATACTGCCCGACTAAACTACAATCTTCTACACTTCCTGGGTCCGTATCCTTCTATTCCCATCCTATTCATATATTTGTCAAGATGCCCCTTAAATGTCCCTATCGTCCCTGCCTCCACTACCTCCTCCGGTAGTGAGTTCCAGGCACCCACTACCCTCTGCGTAAAAAACTTGCCTCGTACATCTACTCTAAACTTTGCCCCTCTCACCTTAAACCTATGCCCCCTAGTAATTGACCCCTCTACCCTGGGGAAAAGCCTCTGACTATCCGCTCTGTCAATGCCCCTCATAATTTTGTATACCTCTATCAGGTCGCCCCTCAACCTCCTTCGTTCCAGTGAGAACAAACCGAGTTTATTCAACCGCTCCTCATAGCTTATGCCCTCCATACCAGGCAACATTCTGGTAAATCTCTTCTGCACCCTCTCTAAAGCCTCCACATCCTTCTGGTAGTGTGGCGACCAGAATTGAACACTATACTCCAAGTGTGGCCTAACTAAGGTTCTATACAGCTGCAACATGACTTGCCAATTCTTATACTCAATGCCCCGGCCAATGAAGGCAAGCATGCCGTATGCCTTCTTGACTACCTTCTCCACCTGTGTAGCCCCTTTCAGTGATCTGTGGACCTGTACTCCTAGATCTCTTTGACTTTCAATACTCTTGAGGGTTCTACCATTCACTGTATACAGTGAAAAGTATTTTTCTGCGAGCAGCTCAACAGATGATTAAGTACATGAGAAGAAAAGGGAATAAAAGAAAATACATGATAGGGCAACACAACATGTACAATGTAACTACATAAGCACTGGCATCGGATGAAGCATACAGGGTGTAGTGTTAATGAAATCAGTCCATAAGAGGGTCATTTAGGAGTCTGGTGACAGTGGGGAAGAAGCTGTTTTTGAGTCTGTTCGTGCGTGTTCTCAGACTTCTGTATCTCCTGCCCGATGGAAGAAGTTGGAAGAGTGAGTAAGCCGGGTGGGAGGGATCTTTGATTATGCTGCCCGCTTTCCCCAGGCAGCGGGAGGTGTAGATGGAGTCAATGGATGGGAGGCAGGTTTGTGTGATGGACTGGGCGGTGTTCACGACTCTCTGAAGTTTCTTGTGGTCCTGGGCCGAGCAGTTGCCATACCAGGCTGTGATGCAGCCTGATAGGATGCTTTCTATGGTGCATCTGTAAAAGTTGGTAAGAGTCAATGTGGACATGCCAAATTTCCTTAGTTTCCTGAGGAAGTATAGGCGCTGTTGTGCTTTCCTGGTGGTAGCGTCGACGTGGGTGGACCAGGACAGATTTTTGGAGATGTGCACCCCTAGGAATTTGAAACTGCTAACCATCTCCACCTCAGCCCCGTTGATGCTGACAGGGGTGTGTACAGTACTTTGCTTCCTGAAGTCAATTACCAGCTCTTTTGTTTTGCTGGCATTGAGGGAGAGATTGTTGTTGCTACACCACTCCACTAGGTTCTCTATCTCCCGCCTGTATTCGGACTCATCGTTATTCGAGATCCGGCCCACTATGGTCGTATCGTCAGCAAACCTGTAGATGGAGTTGGGACCAAGTTTTGCCACGCAGTCGTGTGTGTACAGGGAGTAGAGTAGGGGGCTAAGTACGCAGCCTTGCGGGGTGCCGGTGTTGAGGACTATTGTGGAGGAGGTGTTGTTGTTCATTCTTACTGATTGTGGTCTGTTGGTCAGAAAATCGAGGATCCAGTTGCAGAGTGGGGAGCCAAGTCCTAGGTTTTGGAGCTTTGATATGAGCTTGGCTGGGATTATGGTGTTGAAGGCGGAGCTGTAGTCAATAAATAGGAGTCTGATGTAGGAGTCCTTGTTTTTGAGATGCTCTAGGGATGAGTGTAGGGCCAGGGAAATGGTGTCTGATGTGGACCGGTTGCAGCGGTGTGCGAATTGCAGTGGATCAAGGCATTCTGGGAGTATGGAGGTGATGCGCTTCATGATCAACCTCTCGAAGCACTTCATTACGACTGAAGTCAGGGCCACTGGTCGGTAGTCAGGGCCACTGGTCGGTAGTCATTGAGGCACGTTGCCTGGTTCTTCTTTGGTACCGGTATGATGGTGGTCTTCTTGAAGCAGGTGGGGACCTCGGAGTGGAGTAGGGACAGGTTAAAGATGTCCGTGAATAACTCTGCCAGCTGGTCCGCGCAGGCTCTGAGTGCACGACCAGGGATCCCGTCGCCTTCTGAGGGTTCACTTTCAGGAATGCCAATCTGACTTCGGAAGCTGTGATGGTGGGTATGGGTGAATTATGGGCTGCTGGGGCACTCGCCAGCGGATTGTTGGTTACCTGCTCGAACCGAGCATAGAATGCATTGAGTTCATCGGGGAGGGGTGCGCTGCTGCCAGAGATACTGCTCAGCTTCGCTTTGTAGCCCGTTATGTTGTTTAGTCCTTGCCACAATCGCCGAGAGTCTGTCTGTGACTCTAGCTTGGTTTGATCTTCTCTCTTGGCATTCCGGATGGCTTTCATAGATTATCATAGAATTTACAGTGCAGAAGGAGGCCATTCGGCCCATCGAGTCTGCACCGGCTCTTGGAAAGAGCACCCTACCCAAGGTCATCACCTCCGCCTTATCCCCATAACCCAGTAACCCCACCCAACACTAAGGGCAATTTTGGACACTAAGGGCAATTTATCATGGCCAATCCACCTAACCTGCACATCTTTGGACTGTGGGAGGAAACCGGAGCACCCGGAGGAAACCCACGCACACACGGGGAGGATGTGCAGACTCCGCACAGACAGTGACCCAAGCCGGAATCGAACCTGGGACCCTGGAGCTGTGAAGCAATTGTGCTATCCACAAGGCTACCGTGCTGCCCAGAGGAGGTCGTACCTGGATTTCTTGTATAGGTCAGGGTCGTCTGCCTTGAATGCCTCAGATCTGTCCTTCAGTAGGGAGTCAATCTCGCGATTGAGCCATGGTTTCCGGTTGGGGAACGCACGTACTGCTTTCTTTGGCACGCAGTCGTCCACACATTTGCTGATGAAGTCTGTGACGGTGGTGGCATACTCATTTAAGTTGGTCGCTGAGTTCTTAAATATGGACCAGTCCACTGTCTCTTTAAGAGCTCTTCTGTCTCCTCGAACCAGCACTGCACAACCGTCTTAGCTGGATTCTCCCGCTTGAGTTTCTGCTTGTATGCCGGGAGAAGGAGCACCGTCTTATGGTCTGATTTCCCAAAGTGCGGTCGGGGGATGGAACGGTAGGCGCCCTTGATTTTTGAGTAGCAGTGGTCAAGAGTGTTGTCTCCCCTGGTGGGACAGGAGATGTGCTGGTGGAATTTTGGCAGTACACTCTTGAGGTTGGCCTTGTTGAAGTCTCCGGCCACGATGAACAAGGCCTCCGGGTGTTCTGTTTCGTAGTTGTTTATTACTGTGTATAGTTCGTCCAGCGCCTTCCTCACTACTGCCTGGGGTGGGATGTAGACCGCTGTGATAATGGCTGAAGTGAACTCACGTGGAAGATAATATGGGCGGCACTTCACAGTCAGGTATTCCAGGTCTGGGAGCAGTAGGCCGCTAGAGTCGCCACATCCAAACACCAGGAGGAGTTGATGAGGAGGCAAACCCCTCCACCCTTCGCTTTGCCTGATGATGCCGTGTGGTCCGCCCGGTGAATTGCCCGCTTCACGCTCGCTATTGAGAGGCCTGTAGTAAAGTCCCAACAATGTTAGTGCACCCTTCCTATTTCTTAGCTCTACCCATATTGCCTCAGTGCTCGAATCCTCCATCGTGCCCTCCTTAATCATAGCTGTGATATCATCTCTGACCAGAAATGCAACTCCTCCACCCCTTTTACCTCCCTCTCTATCCCTCCTGAAGCATCTATACCCTGAGATATTTAGTTGCCAGTCTTGCCCTTCCCTCAACCAAGTCTCCATAATACCAATGACATCATAATTCCCAGGTACTAATCCAAGCCCTAAGTTCATCTGCCTTACCTGCTACACTTCTTGCATTGAAACAAATGCACCTCAGACCACCTGTCCCTTTGCGTTCTTCATCTCTTCCCTGTCTACTCTTCTCCTTAGTCACATTGAGTTTATTATCTAGTACCTGGCTTTAGTTGCTGCCTCATTACTGACCTCTAACTTCCTAATCTGGTTCCCATCCCCCTGCCACATTAGTTTAAAACCTCCCCCAACAGTGTTAGCAAAAGCACCCCCTAGGACCTGTCTACTCCCCTTACGATTGAATCCTCCATGACTATAGCCCTGCCAGTCTTTTTCCCGCCCTTCTGTGCAGCAGAGCCAGCCACGGTGCCACGAGTCTGGCTACTACTGCCTTCCCCTGGTGAGTCATCTTCCCCAACAGTATCCAAAACGGTATATCTGTTTTGGAGGGAGATGACCGCAGGGGACACCTGCACTGCCTTCCTGCTCTTTCTCTGCCTTTTGGTCACCCATTCCCTGTCTCCGTCACCAATCCTAATCTGCGGTGTGACCAACTCACTGAACGTGCTATCCACGACCTCCTCAGCATCACGGATGCTCCAAAGTGAGTCCATCCGCAGCTCCAGAGCCGTCATGCGAGGTGGTATTTTGAAGATACATGAGGTTGGTCCCTGGGACGAGGGGGTTGTCCTGTGATTAGAGGCTGAGTAAATAGGGTTTAGATTCTCTGGAGTTTAGAAGAATGAGAGGGGATCTCATTGAAACATAGAGATTATGAAGGAGTTTGATATGGCGATTACTGTAGGTCGTCTCGTTAACTGAGAGGATTATGGGCTCAAGCTCGAGATGAAATATGACAACAGACTTTGCTAGGGACAGGAATGCAGTCAGAAAGCTCGGAATGGAGTGTTTAACAGGGACTGAAGACATTGACATCAGCCTTCCCAATTATTAATTGGAGGAGATTTCTGCTCGGGTAAGAATGGAAGCGGTTGGGAGCAGTCCCACCCTGGGTTACAGTGGGTGCTGTTGGACGAGGATGATATGGTCAGTCATTTCAGAGGCTGCAGACAGGAGGTAGAGGGAAAGTGTAGCTTTGTCTCGGGCACACAGGGTGTCACTTGTGACTTTGATCAGGGCTGTGACAGAGGCAGAAATCCGGAGAAATTCATACATGGAGATTTGGGAAAGATGGGAGCAGATTTAGGAAGTGGCAGTATGTTGGAGAAGGAAAGGATTGAGGGGAATGCTGTGAAGTTGGGGTTGAGGAATATGGGAGTGGGTGGCTGGGAGGGAATTGAGTGATGTCTTGTGGATTGGGGATTACTGGTTCATGCTCTAACTCTGATTTGTTTGTTTCTGTGTAGCTGGGTGTCAGATTGAGGGGGTGTCAGTGACACAGTTGTAATATTTCTTGTGTGCGTGTGTTTCAGGTGTGGGCCAGCTCTTGGTATGGGAGTGGCAGAGTGAATCCTATGTACTCAAACAGCAAGGTCACTTCAACAACATGGTCGCCCTGTCCTACTCTCCAGATGCTCAATACATCGTCACAGGGGGAGATGATGGAAAGGTAAGAATCATAGAATCACTACAGTTCAGAAGGAGGCCATTTGGCCCATCGAACCGGCACCGACCTTCTGAAAGAGACCCCACCCTATCCCCATAACCCAGTAACCTCATCTAAGCTTTTGGACACTGAGGGGCAATTTATCATGGCCAATCCACCTAACCTGCACATCTTTGGACTGTGGGAGGAAACTGGAGCACCCGGAAGAAACCCACGCACACACGGGGAGGATGTGCAGACTCCGCACAGACAGTGACCCAAGGCTGACCTCTTCACATCAGTACGCAGTTTGCAGTTGTCATGGAGCTCAGTTCAGAGATCAGCAGTTTTACTGATCGCCTTTTTCTTTCTTTCCTGGAATGTGGCGCTGTGCCACCATCTCGAACAGCTGCCGTCTTTGTGCCGCAGTTTTTCTTACAACCAATTGAGAGAGCAGAGTTACATGTAGGCCAGATTAAGTAAGGACAGCAGATTTCCTTCCCTGAAGAACGTTAGCCAACCAAACAGATTTTTACAATAATGAGAGATTGTTTCATGGCCTCCATTACTGAAACTTGCTTAATTCCAGATTTTTACTCATCATTCAAATTTATTAATTATATTTAAATGCTACCATGAACCCAGAATGTTAGCCTGACCGTTTGATGGCGGGTTTAGTGAAGTTGCTACTACGCCACTGAATTTGCTGCTTTCTACTCTCTTGAGGAGAAAATTATTCAGAAAGTGTTGTAAATGTAGTCCTTGTTACTCTTCACCTGTTCCTGCCCTGTTCATTTTGTCAGTTAATGATTATTTCAAAGTAGCAGATGCTGGGATTAAGGGATATGGGGAGAAGGTGGGATTGAGGGATACGGGGATGAGGTGGGATTAAGGGATATGGGGAGAAGGTGGGATTGAGGGATACGGGGATGAGGTGGGATTGAGGGATACGGGGATGAGGTGGGATTGAGGGATACGGGGATGAGGTGGGATTGAGGGATACGGAGAGTAGGTAGGATTTAGGGATACGGGGAGAAGATGGGATTGAGGGATTCGGGGATGAGGTGGGATTGAGGGATTCGGGGATTGAGGGATTCGGGGATGAGGTGGAATTGAGGGATTCAGGGATGAGGTGGGATTGAGGGATTCGGGGATGAGGTGGGATTGAGGGATACGGGGAGAAGATGGGATTGAGGGATACGGAGAGTAGGTAGGATTTAGGGATTCTGAGTGAGGGCGGGATTGAAGGATTCAGGGATGAGGTGGGTTTGAGGCATTCCGGGATGAGGTGGGTTTGAGGTATTCAGGGATGAGGTGGGTTTGAGGGATTCGGGGATGAGGTGGGTTTGAGGGATTCGGGGATGAGGTGGGTTTGAGGAATTCGGGGATGAGGTGGGATTGAGGGATTTGGGGATGAGGTGGGATTGAGGGATATGGAGAGAGTAGGTGGGATTGAGGGCTATGGAGAGAGTAGGTGGGATTGAGGGCTATGGGGAGAGTAGGTGGGATTGAGGGCTATGGGGAGAGTAGGTGGGATTGAGGGCTATGGGGAGAGTAGGTGGGATTGAGGGCTATGGGGAGAGTAGGTGGGTTCAGGGCTACAGAGGTGGAAATGAGGGTTATGGGGAGTAGGTGGGATTGAGGGCAATGGGGATGAGGTGGGATTGAGGGATTCGGGGATGAGGTGGGATTGAGGGATTCGGGGATGAGGTGGGATTGAGGGATTCGGGGATGAGTTGGGATTCGGGGATGAGGTGGGATTGAGGGATTCGGGGATGAGTTGGGATTGAGGGATTTGGGGATGAGCTGGGTTTTGGGATTGAGGGCTATGGGGAGGGTTGGTGGGATTGAGGGCTATGGGGAGAGTTGGTGGGATTGAGGGCTATGGGGAGAGTTGGTGGGATTGAGGGCTATGAGGAGAGTTGGTGGGATTGAGGGCTATGGGGAGAGTTGGTGGGATTGAGGGCTATGGGGAGAATAGGTGGGATTGAGGGCAATGGGGAGAGTTGGTGGGATTGAGGGCTATGGGGAGAGTAGGTGGGATTGAGGGCTATGGGGAGTAGGTGGGACTGAGGGCTATGGGGAGAGTTGGTGGGATTCAGGGATATAGGGAGGGGATGTGATAGAAATTGACTTTTCTCGTCTGCTATATCCATGAGAGTAAGGAGAGATGATAGAGGTAAAAGGGTTAAATGGGAACTCATAAAGAATAATTAACTATAATCATGTTAAACATTACGTGAGTGCACCAATAACTGGGAATCCACTAAGGTTTAATCCAGATCATACACTTTAATTTCTGTTTTAAACTTCATTTGCGAGTTGCTTGAGGCTGCAAGGTCAGTGACGTCAACTAAAAGGCCCCATTGTTGTACAGTACGGGTAGTCCCGTTTCTATGGTAACAGCCAGTCTAGGGTGATATGCCTTTAGGTGTTTTTCTAATTAGATGCAGGTGTGGATAATTTGGAAAATTGGCAAGCGATGGAATGGGAAATTTGTACCAATACATTAAATTGATGGACAGACATTTTGGCCAAATTGAGTAAATTATAAATTAGTTAAAGCCACTCAGAAGTAAAAGAAGGCTAGACCTTAAGATAATCTCCTTAAGAATCACTTACCAGGTGGAATAACTCCTCCCGGGATCACCCCATCTATATTTCTGAAACCTATTTCCTTTGCTGCTTGCTTTTGCTAATCGCCATCTTTCTTTTGTTTAAATTACATAGTTATTTTATCCTGTGTATTATGATTTGAAGAGTTGCTACAATCTGTAATTGAATGAAAACTCAACCACTGTATTCGCTAAAGACAGTCAATCTGACCAGCTTGCTGCAGGGCTAGTCGGAACTCTCTAAATGTTGTATTGAAAATAAGTTTACCAGTGGGCACAGCGCTGACAAAGTACAAGTGGACTTTGCCAAAAAGCACAGACTTGACCTCTGTTATTTGGGAACTGAGACGGGATAATGGATATCCAGAGTTCCGAATAGAGACAGATCCCTCAAGATGGGCAGGTGGGATTGTGGGAAATGTGGAGAAGGTTGGATTGAGGGATATGGGGAGCAGGTGGGTTTGAGGGATATGGGGTGGGGCTGGGTAGGTGGGATTGTGGGAAACGGGGAGAAGGTTGGATTGAGGGATATGGAGAGTAGGTGGGTTTGAGGGATATGGGGTGGGGCTGGGTAGGTGGGATTGTGGGAAATGGGGCGAAGGTTGACAGGTGATGTTTCTTAGCCCCTTGGGCTGTTGTCTGATGTCTGGTACAATGGCTGGTCCTCTGGTCTAGAATGCTGTTGCTGGGTAGCCTCCCTGTGACTGACCTCTGCCCCCTGTTGTTGGGCAGGTTCCCGGTAACTGACCTCTGCCCCCTCTTGTTGGATAGGTTCCCGGTAACTGACCTCTGCCCTCTGTTGTTGGTAGGTTCCCGGTGACTGACCTCTGCCCTCTGTTGTTGGGTAGGTTCCCGGTGACTGACCTCTGCCCTCTGTTGTTGGTAGGTTCCCGGTGACTGACCTCTGCCCCCTGTTGCTGGGTAGGTTCCCGGTGACTGACCTCTGCCCCCTGTTGCTGGATAGGTTCCCGGTAACTGACCTCTGCCCCCTGTTGCTGGGTAGGTTCCCGGTGACTGACCTCTGCCCCCTGTTGCTGGGTAGGTTCCCGGTGACTGACCTCTGCCCCCTGTTGTTGGGTAGGTTCCCGGTAACTGACCTCTGCCCTCTGTTGTTGGTGGGTTCCCGGTGACTGACCTCTGCCCCCTGTTGTTGGGTAGGTTCCCAGTGACTGACCTCTGCCCCCTCTTGTTGGATAGGTTCCCGGTAACTGCCCTCTGCCCTCTGTTGTTGGTAGGTTCCCGGTGACTGACCTCTGCCCCCTGTTGTTGGGTAGGTTCCCGGTGACTGACCTCTGCCCCCTGTTGGGCAGAGATGCTCGCATTCTAAGCATTGTCTTGCGTCTTTGAATCTGTCTATATATTTGTTTCTGGAACATACCTCTTCATTCCCCTGAGGAAGGAGCAGCGCTCCGAAAGCTAGTGATTCGAAACAAACCTGTTGGACTTTAACCTGGTGTTGTGAGACTTCTTACTGACCCCAGTCCAATGCCGGCATCTCCACATCATCTCTGTTGGGTGGTGTGATGAATGTAGACATTGTTATATATTATATTTTAATATCTGTTGCAGTAATGTTAGTAAAAGCCTGGGTTATGATATATATTTGCGGAGGTGGTGCCTTAGAGGTATTGTCGCTGGTAGTCCAGAGACCCAGGATAATGATCTGGGGACCCAGGGCTCGAATCCCACCACAGCAGGTGGTAGAATTTAAGGTCAATAAAATATCTGGATTAAAAAGTTTAATGACGGCAGTGAAACTATTATTGATGGTCGGGGAAAAAACATCTGGGTCACTCATGTCCTTTACGGAAGGAAATCTGCCGTCCTTACCCGGTCTGGCCTACATGTGACTCCAGACCCACAGCAATGGGGTTGATTCCTCAAGGGCAGTTAGGGATGGGCAATAAATGCTGGCAGAGCCTGTGACACCCACATCCCATGAATGAATTAAAAAATAAATTGTCCTACCTAAGCAGGTCATTTGACATCTTAGTGGGATACAGATGATGTAATTACTGAGGAGCCAGGTCTGTCTGTAGTTTTGCACTTGGTTGTACGCTTTGAGTCGGACAAGACCGAAGGATTTTAAGTTGATCAGCAGTTTTGTCAAATGCTGCTGGGTTGAGCAGAAGTGTCCTGGGTCTGCTCCTGAAAGGCCTCTTTCTCCAAAAACCTCGACACAACTAAGCAAGTAATCGGTTTGTTAACTTTATTTATAAATTGCATCTGAACTATTGCTTAATTGGATTGGTAGCGGTATAGACATTCAGTTCACACTTTCCTTTTATTTAAGAATTGTTTAACTGATTATTGAATTCTAATTCTTTGACGTTAATGTGGTTAATTCTGTGTTTAAATTAATGTTTGTTGGAATATAAAAGGAACCCATTGCTCAGAAAGTATCCTTTCCTCACAGATTTACAAATTTAAAATAAATTGTTTTGGGTTCTTGTCCAACATCCTGACAAAAGTCGTGGTTTGGTTTGTTACCCGAGCAGTAGGTTCCCTGTGACTGACCTCTGCCCTTTGCCCTTTGGTCAGGTGAAGGTTTGGAATACGAGCAGTGGTTTCTGCATCGTGACATTTACTGAACACACGAGCAGTATTACTGCGGTTACCTTCAACTCCACTGGCTTTGTGGTGCTCAGTGCGTCTCTGGACGGGACAGTCCGAGCATTTGACCTTCACAGGTGAGTTATTGGTGCGTTTAGCTCAACTTCAACTTGTTCAGTTTGTGTGTCTCGTGCAGCTGATGCTGTCCTTTGTACCTCTTCAAAGACTGAGTCTCTGACCAAGAACTGCAAGACCTGTTTTAATAATCTTTCATGGGATGTGGACTTGGCTGGCTAGGCCAGCATTTTTATCACTCGTCCCGAATTGCCCTTGAGAAGGTGGTGCTGAGCTGCCTTCTTGAACCGCTGCAGTCCATCTGGTGTAGGTACACCCACAGTGCTGTTAGGGAGGGAGTGCCAGGATTTTAACCTAGCGACAGTGAAGGTGCGGCCTGCTCTGGTAGCCACAGTATTAATATGGCTTTTCCAGTTCAGTTTCTGATCAATGGTAATCCCCAGGATGGTGATTGTGGGGGATTCAGCGATGGTAATGTCATTGAATGTCAAAGGGCGATGGTTAGATCCTCTCTTGTAGGAGATGGTCATTGCCTGGCACTTGTGTGACACGAATGTAACTTGACACTTGTCAGCCCAAGCCTGGATATTGTCCGGGTCTTGCTGCATTTGGACAGGGACTGCGTCAGTATCTGGGGAGTCGTGAATGGTGCTGAACATTGTGCAGTCGCCCGCAAACATCCCGACTTCTGACGTTAAGGTGGAGGGAGGTCATTGATGAAGCAGCTGAAGATGGTTGGGCCGAGGACACGACCCTGAGGAACTCCTGCAGTGATGTCCTGGAGCTGAGATGATTGACCTCCAACCACCACAACCATCTTCCTTTGTGCTGTAATGAGGTCAGGAGCTGAGTGACCCTGGCGGAACCCAAACTGAGAGTCCGTGAGCAGGTTATTGCTGAGTAAGTGCTGCTTGATAGCACTGTTGATGACTCCTTCCATCACTTTACTGGTGATGGAGAGTAGACTGATAGGGCGGTAATTAGCTGGTTGGATTTGTCCTAATTCTTGAGGACAATATTTAGACTTGGGATGATCAGCAGAAAGTTACATTTGCGCCACACAAGTGCCCGGCAATGACCATCTCCTACAAGAGAGGATCTAACCATCGTTCCTTCACATTCAATGGCATTACCATCACTGAATCTCCCACAATCAACATCCTAAGGGTTGCTGTTGACCAGAAGCTAAACAGGACTAGCCATATTAATACTGTGGCAAGTATTGGTATTTGGGGTGTGAGGGGGTTGTTGGGGTGTTTGTGTCGCTGGGATTATTGGGGTTCAGGGTGAAGCTGTGTTTGTGTCGCTGGGATTGTTGGGGTTCAGGGTGAAGCTGTTTGTGTCGCTGGGATTGTTGGGGTTCAGGGTGAAGCTGTGTTTGTGTCGCTGTGATTATTGGGGTTCAGGGTGAAGCTGTGTTTGTGTCGCTGGGATTGTTGGGGTTCAGGGTGAAGCTGTGTTTGTGTCGCTGGGATTGTTGGGGTTCAGGGTGAAGCTGTTTGTGTCGCTGGGATTGTTGGGGTTCAGGATGAAGCTGTGTTTGTGTCGCTGGGATTGTTGGGGTTCAGGGTGAAGCTGTGTTTGTGTCGCTGTGATTATTGGGGTTCAGGGTGAAGCTGTTTGTGTCGCTGGGATTGTTGGGGTTCAGGGTGAAGCTGTGTTTGTGTCGCTGGGATTGTTGGGGTTCAGGGTGAAGCTGTGTTTGTGTCGCTGGGATTATTGGGGTTCAGGGTGAAGCTGTGTTTGTGTCGCTGGGATTATTGGGGTCCAGGGTGAAGCTGTGTTTGTGTCGCTGGGATTATTGGGGTCCAGGGTGAAGCTGTGTTTGTGTCGCTGGGATTGTTGGGGTTCAGGGTGAAGCTGTGTTTGTGTCGCTGGGATTATTGGGGTCCAGGGTGAAGCTGTGTTTGTGTCGCTGGGATTGTTGGGGTTCAGGGTGAAGCTGTGTTTGTGTCGCTGGGATTATTGGGGTTCAGGGTGAAGCTGTGTTTGTGTCGCTGGGATTGTTGGGGTTCAGGGTGAAGCTGTGTTTGTGTCGCTGGGATTATTGGGGTTCAGGGTGAAGCTGTGTTTGTGTCGCTGGGATTGTTGGGGTTCAGGGTGAAGCTGTTTGTGTCGCTGGGATTATTGGGTTTCAGGGTGAAGCTGTGTTTGTGTCGCTGGGATTATTGGGGTTCAGGGTGAAGCTGTGTTTGTGTCGCTGGGATTGTTTGGGTTCAGGGGGAAGCTGTGTTTGTGTCGCTGGGATTATTGGGGTTCAGGGTGAAGCTGTGTTTGTGTCGCTGGGATTATTGGGTTTCAGGGTGAAGCTGTGTTTGTGTCGCTGGGATTATTGGGGTTCAGGGTGAAGCTGTGTTTGTGTCGCTGGGATTGTTGGGGTTCAGGGTGAAGCTGTGTTTGTGTCGCTGGGATTGTTGGGGTTCAGGGTGAAGCTGTGTTTGTGTCGCTGGGATTGTTGGGGTTCAGGGTGAAGCTGTTTGTGTCGCTGGGATTATTGGGGTTCAGGGTGAAGCTGTGTTTGTGTCGCTGGGATTGTTGGGGTTCAGGGTGAAGCTGTTTGTGTCGCTGGGATTGTTTGGGTTCAGGGGGAAGCTGTGTTTGTGTCGCTGGGATTGTTTGGGTTCAGGGGGAAGCTGTGTTTGTGTCGCTGGGATTATTGGGGTTCAGGGTGAAGCTGTGTTTGTGTCGGTGGGATTGTTTGGGTTCAGGGGGAAGCTGTGTTTGTGTCGCTGGGATTATTGGGGTTCAGGGTGAAGCTGTGTTTGTGTCGCTGGGATTATTGGGGTTCAGGGTGAAGCTGTGTTTGTGTCGCTGGGATTGTTTGGGTTCAGGGGGAAGCTGTGTTTGTGTCGCTGGGATTATTGGGGTTCAGGGTGAAGCTGTGTTTGTGTCGCTGGGATTGTTGGGGTTCAGGGGGAAGCTGTGTTTGTGTCGCTGGGATTATTGGGGTTCAGGGTGAAGCTGTGTTTGTGTCGCTGGGATTATTGGGGTTCAGGGTGAAGCTGTGTTTGTGATGCTGGGATTATTGGGGTTCAGGGTGAAGCTGTGTTTGTGTCGCTGGGATTGTTTGGGTTCAGGGTGAAGTTGCTAAACAAACTTTTTGTTTCGTCGCAGGTATCGAAATTTCCGCACATTCACATCACCACGACCCACTCAATTCTTCTCCTTGGCTCTGGATGCGAGTGGGGAGATTGTGTGCGCTGGGTCGCAGGATTCCTTTGAAGTATTTGTGTGGTCGATGCAAACTGGTCGCTTACTTGATGTACGTATGGGATTTATTAGTCACTGCGGTCTCCGTGTCCGCTGCCGCGAGGCTGCGGTCTCTCCGTGTCCTCGGGGCTGAGGCTGCGGTCTCTCCGTGTCCGAGGCGGCGAGGCTGCGGTCTCTCCGTGTCCGAGGCGGCGAGGCTGCGGTCTCTCCGTGTCCGAGGCGGCGAGGCTGCGGTCTCACCGTGTCCGAGGCGGCGAGGCTGCGGTCTCTCCGTGTCCGAGGCGGCGAGGCTGCGGTCTCTCCGTGTCCGAGGCGGCGAGGCTGCAGTCTCTCCGTGTCCGAGGCGGCGAGGCTGCGGTCTCTCCGTGTCCGAGGCGGCGAGGCTGCCGTCTCTCCGTGTCCGAGGCGGCGAGGCTGCCGTCTCTCTGTGTCCGAGGCGGCGAGGCTGCGGTCTCCCCGTGTCCGAGGCGGCGAGGCTGCGGTCTCCCCGTGTCCGAGGCGGCGAGGCTGCCGTCTCTCCGTGTCCGAGGCGGCGAGGCTGCCGTCTCTCCGTGTCCGAGGCGGCGAGGCTGCCGTCTCTCCGTGTCCGAGGCGGCGAGGCTGCCGTCTCTCTGTGTCCGAGGCGGCGAGGCTGCGGTCTCCCCGTGTCCGAGGCGGCGAGGCTGCGGTCTCTCCGTGTCCGCGGCAGCGAGGCTGCGGTCTCTCCGTGACCGAGGCTGCGGTCTCTCCGTGTCCGAGGCGGCGAGGCTGCGGTCTCTCCGTGTCCGAGGCGGCGAGGCTGCGGTCTCTCCGTGTCCGAGGCGGCGAGGCTGCGGTCTCTCCGTGTCCGAGGCGGCGAGGCTGCGGTCTCTCCGTGTCCGAGGCGGCGAGGCTGCGGTCTCTCCGTGTCCGAGGCGGCGAGGCTGCGGTCTCTCCGTGTCCGAGGCGGCGAGGCTGCGGTCTCTCCGTGACCGAGGCGGCGAGGCTGCGGTCTCTCCGTGTCCGAGGCGGCGAGGCTGCTGTCTCTCCGTGACCGAGGCGGCGAGGCTGAGCTCTCTCCGTGACCGAGGCGGCGAGGCTGCGGTCTCTCCGTGTCCGAGGCGGCGAGGCTGCTGTCTCTCCGTGACCGAGGCGGCGAGGCTGCGGTCTCTCCGTGACCGAGGCGGCGAGGCTGCGGTCTCCCCGTGTCCGCGGCGGCGAGGCTGCGGTCTCTCCGTGACCGAGGCGGCGAGGCTGCGGTCTCTCCGTGAACGAGGCGGCGAGGCTGCGATCTCCTCGTGTACGAGGCGGCGAGGCTGTGCGATCTCCTCGTGTACGAGGCGGCGAGGCTGTGCTCTCTCCGTGACCGAGGCGGCGAGGCTGCGGTCTCTCTGTGTCCGAGGCGGCGAGGCTGCCGTCTCTCCGTGTCCGAGGCTGCGGTCTCCTTGGGGCTGAGGCGGCGAGGCTGCGGTCTCTCCGTGTCCGAGGCGGCAAGGCTGCGGTCTCCCCGTGTCAGAGGCGGCGAGGCTGCCGTCTCTCCGTGTCCGAGGCGGCGAGGCTGCCGTCTCTCCGTGTCCGAGGCTGCGGTCTCCTTGGGGCTGAGGCGGCGAGGCTGCGGTCTCTCTGTGTCCGAGGCGGCAAGGCTGCGGTCTCCCCGTGTCAGAGGTTGCGAGGCTGCCGTCTCTCCGTGTCCGAGGCTGCGTCTCTCCGTGTCCGAGGCGGCGAGGCTGCCGTCTCTCCGTGTCCGAGGCGGCAAGGCTGCGGTCTCTCCGTGTCCGAGGCGGCGAGGCTGCCGTCTCTCCGTGTCCGAGGCAGCGAGGCTGCCGTCTCTCCGTGTCTGAGGCGGCGAGGCTGCCGTCTCCCCATGTCCGAGGCGGCGAGGCTGTGCTCTCTCTGTGTCTCCGGCTGCGGTGTGTGGGGTGAAATGAAATGAAAATGAAAATAAATCGCTCGTCACAAGTAGGCTTCAAATGAAGTTACTGTGAAAAGCCCCTAGTCGCCACATTCCGGCGCCTGTTCGGGGAGGCTGTTACGGGAATTGATCCGTGCTGCTGGCCTGCCTTGGTCTGCTTTCAAAGCCAGCGATTTAGCCCTGTGCTAAACAGCCCCGGATGTGTGTGCTGGGGTCTCCGGGATGAGGAGCTCGATAAGGGAGGGGCGTGGCAGTTGTTGGATACTGAGTGAGGGTGGGGGAATGGTGGGTGACGATGGTGTTTGTTTGAGAGCAGCAGCCTCTGGGGTTTAGTGAAAGTGGTAATCTTTATCTTGCCTAAAATGCTTTGTGCTGTGTTTTAAATAACTTGTTTCCAGGTTCTGGCAGGACACGAGGGCCCAGTCAGCAGCCTCAGCTTTAGCCCAACGCACACACTCCTGGCGTCTGCATCATGGGATAAAACCGTGAAGTTGTGGGATATGTTCGACAGCTGGAAAACCAAAGAAACCTTTGTCCTGAATTCAGATGGTGAGACACAACTTTCCTGTAATTTGTGTGGATTGAGAGACTTAATCTTTACATTTAGAAGGATGAGAGGAGATCTAATTGAGGTATATAAGATGGTTAAAGGTTTACCAATGTAGACGTAGAGTGGATGTTGCCTCTTCTGGGGCAATCTACACAAGAGGTCATTTTTAGGATAAGGGGTAGCGGATTTAAACCCGCGATGAGAAGAAATTACTTCTCAAGGGGTTGTGAATCTGGAATTCACTCCCCCAGAGTGCGGTGGATGGCGGCACACTTGAGATTTTAAATTAGTAACAGGTTAGAACATGGAACAGTACAGCACAGAACAGGCCCTTCGGCCCTCGATGTGCCGAGCCTTGTCCGAAACCAAGATCAAGCTATCCCACTCCGTCATTAAAGTTGTTGAAGGGTTATGGAGAACGGGCAGGAAAGTGGAGTTGAGGCCCACACATGGTCCACCTGAATACCCAAATAGCTACACCTGCTACTGGCCAGTCTGAACGGTGGGGCACTCAGACATGCACTCCTCCTCCCCAGCATTCACCGCAAATACTTCGCTTTTTGTCACATTCAATCTCTATCCCGAAAACGCACCTAACTTCCCCAATATGTCCATTATCCTATCCATACATTCGGAATGTACAGCAACAAGTCAGCCACATACAGCGAAACCCTCAGTTTTAACTAACTTTTAGCTAACTTCGAGTGAGAGCAGAACAGTTTTGGGGTGAACACACTCAGGCAGATCAGAACTGCAACTAAAGGGCCTGATGCCGTAGCTCCATCCAGTAATGACATCATCACACCAAGCTGGAAACTAAATACCTCAGGGAATCCCTTAATCAAAACAAAATTGCATTAGCCCAAGCTTTTACAATGCTTAATTGCATCGCACGCTCCTAAAAGCTTTGTTATCTTTCAAACCAAGATTATTTTTTAATAATAATCTTTATTAGTGTCACAAGTAGGCTACATTAACACTGCAATGAAGTTACTGTGAAAATCCCCTAGTCACCACATTCCGGCGCCTGTTCAGGTACACAGAGGGAGAATTCAGAATGTCCAATTCACCTAACAAGCACGTCTTTCGGGACGTGTGGGAGGAAACCGGAGCACTCGGAGGAAACCCACGCAGACACAGGGCGAACGTGCACAGACAGTGACCCAAACCGGGAATTGAATCTGGGACCCTGGCGCTGTGAAGCAACAGTGCTAACCACTATGCTACCGTGCTGCCCATTATTTTAAAAAGATGGCTGCATCAGTCAAACCCGCTCTATCCCAGGCTTTTAACCCTTACTTCACCAAATACTTGTAACACAATGCATCTGAAACTTTTACATTCCTGACAGCTAACTGTATTTAAAAGTGTATTTTGACCTGGGATGGGTTTTGTTTGAGTGGAGATAAAGATAGCAGTTTAGGGTTATTGTTTCATTGTATTGTTAGGCATTGTTTAATGGATAATTGTAAGTTAATTTTCTTTGGGATGCCAAAGTTAGTAATACTGTGTTAGTAATAAAGTTTGTTTTAATTTGCCATATCCCTATTTGTATCTGAAATCACTCCTGGAGCGAGGTTTCCTTTCCTCACAGTCTTACAAAATTAAAATAAAATATTGGGGTTTCTGTCCAGTATCCGAGTAACTATTGGGGTCTGGAACGGCATCATAATACTGCTCCCCATTCTTATCTTCTATGATTAGCCGATATCTCTGCTGTACTCTGTCTCTAACCTGATCTCTCCATAGTTCTGGATGTTGCATTCCGTCCAGATGGGAAGGAGTTGGCGGTCGTCACTCTGGACGGTCAGATCACCTTCTGGGATCATCAAAACGCTGTGCAGACTGGCTCCATCGAAGGCCGTCATGATCTGCAGATGGGACGCAAGGAACTGGATAAGATCACAGCAAAGCAGGCGGCAAAGGGCAGGTGACTATAATGGGCAGGGGCAGACATGTATGGTGAGGGGGTCCGAGTAGGTCAGCAACTTGTTAATCCACTTGCTCTATTCTCAGGTCATTCTCTACCCTGTGTTACTCGGCGGATGGACAGTCAGTGCTGGCTGGAGGACGCTCCAAATTTGTCTGTATTTACAATGTGAAAGAGCAGCTCCTGGTGAAGAAGTTTGAGATATCCTGTAATCTGTCTCTGGATGCCATGGAGGTAAGTGATCCCTTGGGTGCACCACCACTAACATATTTACAGTAAAAATAAAAGATACTGCAAGCTGATATCTCAGTTACACCGCTTCCTGGAAGGACTTTGTTCCATCTCCAGTTTCTCTGCCTGTGTCACAATATTCTGATGTAAACTTTCACGTGATAACTTCCACAACAGAAGGTTCTTCTGTATTGTACTTGATTGGCCCCTTCATCATGTCCACCACAATACCCACAATTCTCCACTCCCTTCCAGAACCTCGATCGAGATGCCCCTTCTCGCTTCCCACCCATTTCATTTACTGCCATTACTGCAACATCCAACGTGACGTTACCACCGAAACCCCCCACCCCCCACCCAACTGACTCTCACACGGGTACGGCTTCCCCACACACTGACTCTCACTGGGGTAGGGGTCCCACACACACTGACTCTCACTGGGGTACGGCTTCCCCACACACTGACTCTCACTGGGGTAGGGGTTCCACACACACTGACTCTCACTGGGGTACGGGTCCCACACACACTGACTCTCACTGGGGTACGGCTTCCCCACACACTGACTCTCACTGGGGTACGGGTCCCACACACACTGACTCTCACACGGGTACGGCTTCCCCACACACTGACTCTCACTGGGGTAGGGGTCCCACACACAGACTCTCACTGGGGTAGGGGTCCCACACACACTGACTTTCACTGGGATAGGGGTCCCACACACACTGACTCTCACTGGGGTAGGGGTCCCACACACACTGACTCTCACACGGGTACGGCTTCCCCACACACTGACTCTCACTGGGGTAGGGGTCCCACACGCACTGACTCTCACTGGGGTAGGGGTCCCACACACACTGACTTTCACTGGGGTACGGGTCCCACACACACTGACTCTCACTGGGGTACGGCTTCCCCACACACTGACTCTCACTGGGTAGGGGTTCCACACACACTGACTCTCACTGGGGTACGGGTCCCACACACACTGACTCTCACTGGGGTACGGGTCCCACACACACAGACTCTTAGTGGGATAGGGGTCCCACACACACTGACTCTCACTGGGGTACGGGTCCCACACACACTGACTCTCTCACTGGGGTACGGGTCCCACACACACTGACTCTCACTGGGGTAGGGGTTCCACACACACTGACTCTCACTGGGGTACGGGTCCCACACACACAGACTCTTACTGGGGTAGGGGTCCCACACACACTGACTCTCACTGAGGTACGGGTCCCACACACACTGACTCTCACTGAGATACGGGTCCCACACACACTGACTCTCACTGGAGTACGGATCCCACACACACTGACTCTCACTGAGGTACGGGTCCCACACACACTGACTCTCACTGGGGTACGGGTCCCACACACACTGACTCTCACTGGGATACGGGTCCCACACACACAGACTCTCACTGGGGTACGGGTTCCACACACACTGACTGTCACTGGGGTATGGGTCCAACACACACTGACTCTCACTGGGGTACGGGTCCCACACACACTGACTCTCACTGGGGTACGGGTTCCACACACACTGACTCTCACTGGGGTACGGGTTCCACACACACTGACTCTCACTGGGGTACGGGTCCCACACACACTGACTCTCACTGGGGTAGGGGTCCCACACACACAGACTCTCACTGGGGTAGGGGTCCCACACACTCTGACTCTCACTGGGGTACGGGTCCCACACACACTGACTCTCACTGGGGTACGGCTTCCCCACACACTGACTCTCACTGGGGTAGGGGTCCCACACACACTGACTCTCACTGGGGTAGGGGTCCCACACACACTGACTTTCACTGGGGTACCGGTCCCACACACACTGACTCTCACTGGGGTATGGCTTCCCCACACACTGACTCTCACTGAGATACGGGTCCCACACACACTGACTCTCACTGGAGTACGGATCCCACACACACTGACTCTCACTGAGGTACGGGTCCCACACACACTGACTCTCACTGGGGTACGGGTCCCACACACACTGACTCTCACTGGGATATGGGTCCCACACACACAGACTCTCACTGGGGTACGGGTTCCACACACACTGACTGTCACTGGGGTATGGGTCCAACACACACTGACTCTCACTGGGGTACGGGTCCCACACACACTGACTCTCACTGGGGTACGGGTTCCACACACACTGACTCTCACTGGGGTACGGGTTCCACACACACTGACTCTCACTGGGGTACGGGTTCCACACACACTGACTCTCACTGGGGTACGGGTTCCACACACACTGACTCTCACTGGGGTACGGGTCCCACACACACTGACTCTCACTGGGGTAGGGGTCCCACACACACAGACTCTCACTGGGGTAGGGGTCCCACACACTCTGACTCTCACTGGGGTACGGGTCCCACACACACTGACTCTCACTGGGGTACGGCTTCCCCACACACTGACTCTCACTGGGGTAGGGGTCCCACACACACTGACTCTCACTGGGGTAGGGGTCCCACACACACTGACTTTCACTGGGGTACCGGTCCCACACACACTGACTCTCACTGGGGTATGGCTTCCCCACACACTGACTCTCACTGGGGTAGGGGTTCCACACACACTGACTCTCACTGGGGTACGGGTCCCACACACACTGACTCTCACTGGGGTACGGGTCCCACACACACAGACTCTTACTGGGATAGGGGTCCCACACACACTGACTCTCACTGGGGTACGGGTCCCACACACACTGACTCTCACTGGGGTACGGGTCCCACACACACTGGCTCTCACTGGGGTACGGGTTCCACACACACTGACTCTCACTGGGGTACGGGTTCCCCACACACTGACTCTCACTGGAGTATGGGTTCCACACACACTGACTCTCACTGGGGTACGGGTCCCCCACACACTGACTCTCGGTGGGGTACGGGTCCCACACACACTGACTGTCACTGGGGTCGGGGTTCCACACACACTGACTCTCACTGGGGTACGGGTTCCACACACACTGACTCACTGGCGTACGGTTTCCACACACACTGACTATCACTGGGGTACGGGTTCCACACACACCGACTCTCACTGGGGTACGGGTCCCACACACACTGACTCTCACTGGGGTACGGGTTCCACACACACTGACTCTCACTGGGGTACGGGTCCCACACACACTGACTTTCACTGGGGTACGGGTCCCACACACACTGACTCTCACTGGGGTACGGGTCCCACACACACTGACTCTCACTGGGGTACGGGTTCCACACACACTGACTCTCACTGGGGTACGGGTCCCACACACACTGACTCTCACTGGCGTAGGGGTCTCACACACACTGACTCTCACTGGGGTACGGGTCCCACACACACTGACTCTCACTGGGGTACGGGTTCCACACACACTGACTCTCACTGGGGTACGGGTCCCACACACACTGACTCTCACTGGGGTACGGGTCCCACACACACTGACTCTCACTGGGGTACGGGTCCCACACACACTGACTCTCACTGGGGTACGGGTTTCCCACACACTGACTCTCCCTGGGGTACGGGTCAAACACACACTGACTCTCATTGGGGTACGGGTCCCACACACACTGACTCTCACTGGGGTACAGGTCCCACACACACTGACTCTCACTGTGGTAAGGGTTCCACACACACTGTCTCTCACTGGGGTACAGGTCCCACACACACTGACTCTCACTGGGGTACGGGTCCCACACACACTGACTCTCACTGGGGTACGGGTCCCACACACACTGACTCTCACTGGGGTACGGGTTTCCCACACACTGACTCTCCCTGGGGTACGGGTCAAACACACACTGACTCTCATTGGGGTACGGGCTCCACACACACTGACTCTCACTGGGGTATGGGTCCCACACACACTGACTCTCACTGGGGTTACGGTTCCCACACACACTGACTCTCACTGGGGTACGGGTCAAACACACACTGACTCTCATTGGGGTAGGGTTCCCACACACACTGACTCTCACTGGGGTACGGGCTCCACACACACTGACTCTCACTGGGGTACGGGCTCCACACACACTGACTCTCACTGGGGTATGGGTCCCACACACACTGACTCTCACTGGGGTTACGGGTCCCACACACACTGACTCTCACTGGGGTACGGGTCAAACACACACTGACTCTCATTGGGGTAGGGTTCCCACACACACTGACTCTCACTGGGCTCTGGGTTCCACACACACTGACTCTCACTGGGTACGGGCTCCACACACTGGCTCTCACTGGGGTACGGGCTCCACACACACTGACTCTCACTGGGGTACGGGTCCCACACACACTGACTCTCACTGGGGTACGGGACCCACACACACTGACTCTCACTGGGTACGGGCTCCACACACTGGCTCTCACTGGATACAGGCTCCACACTCAGTGACACTGACACCAGTCCGACTGTTATTTTCATGACTCAATGCGAGTGGAGAATAATGGGATGAATGCCCTTGTTGCTGACTGATGCGTGGTTCTCTTGCAGGAATTCCTTGATCGTAGGAAGATGACAGAGTTTGGAAGTTTGGCTTTGATTGACGATGGTGCTGGAGATGAAAATGGAGTGGTGATCAGTCTTCCAGGAGTAAAGAAAGGTAGGAAAGAGTGTTGAAGCGTGTGTTGCTGCATGTGTCCTGAGGACAGAGCGCAGCTGCTATTATATTTGTTCAGCCTGCAGAAGCTGGATCATGGCAGGTAAGCGGATCGGTGATTCGTGTATTTGAAGGTTTTATTCTTCTAAATGGGGGCAGTCGATTAAAGTAGCACCGGGAGGTGTAAGTATTACATAAATTTACAGTTTCACGAATTACATTGGTTCTAACTGCTGATAAAAGTTGTGGTACAATTAAGCTTGAAACCTAATTATAATAACAACTAATTCAAGGTGATTAGTCGAGATCATAATGCGGCTCATTTATACATGCTTAAAATGATACACATTGAGAGGGGCGGCATGGCGGCGCAGTGGTTGGCATTGCTGTCACATGTGCGTGTACGTGTGGAGTTTGCATGTTCTCCCTGTGTTTGCATGGGTCTCACCCCACAACCCAAAGATGTGCAGGGTAGGTGGATTGACCACGCTAAGTTACCTCTTGTGCATGTCCCGTGTGTGTGTGGAGCCTCCTCCAGTGAGTTGTTTAATTGCCCACCACCATTCATGGCTGGATGTGGCAGGACTACAGAACATAAATCCGATGCGTTCATTGTGCAATCGCTTAGCTCTGTCTATCACTTGCTGCTTATCTTGTTTGGCACACAAGTAGTCCTGTCTGGCTTCACCAGGTTGACACCTCATTTTTCGGTATGCCCCTGCACTCTCCATTGAACCAGGGTTGACCCCCTGGCTGGGTGGTAATGGGGGAGTGGGGGATACGCCGGGCCATGAGGTTACAGATTGAGGTTGATACAATTCTGCTGCTGCTGATGGCCCACAGGCCTCATGGTTGCTCATTGAGTTGCGAGATCTGTTTGAAGTCTATCCCATTTAGCACGGTGGTAGTGCCACACAACACGATGGAGGGTATCCTCAATGCTGGATTCATGCGGATAAAGGTGTTTGTATGGGTGGGGGTCGGTTAAGTTCCAACTGTGTTTCTATTGTGCTTAGAGAGGGTTATGGCATGAAGAATAAATATATGGCTTAGGTATGTGGGTGTTGTTTAGCAACTGGGGCCTTGTAAGGTAGAGATTTAAGTTTTAGTTACCTAATTTTTAAAAAAATTTAAAGTACCCAATTCTTTTGTTTTCCAATTAAGGGGTAATTTAGCGTGGCCAATCCACCTGCCCTACACATCTTTGGGTTGTTGGGGTGAGATTTAGTTACCGAGTTTGATTGTGGATGGAAACAGGACACTGTGGAGTGAATATTTCTAACTGCCAGGAGAAGCTGGACAGGACAAAGGAGTTGCAAAGATGCAAACTTCCTAAGGAGCAAGTTACAATAATCAAGTTTCCCAGATAACCTGGGAATTGGGACCAAAGAATTTCTTAAGACGACCAAAGTTAAGGGAATAGAGACCAAGGTATTGTTCAGAAGAGTTCAAGGAAGAGTAAACACCGTTGTTCTAAGTTAGAAACAATTGCAGAAACTAGATTTAAAATAGGCAGCAGCCTTCAGAGGTAAATGGAACGTTTTAATGTCATTTTAATAGTCTAGGAATTGAGAGTTCAAACAATTGTGAAAGGTTTGCACAGCAATTGAAACAAATAAATCCTAATGGGGTTGGTGTAAATCCTGGACAGGATAAGCTGTTAAAAGTAGAGAGAAACCTTTGTTTAAAAGAGTAATTTGGGAAACCTGGTCTAGATTTCAGAATGCAAACCGCTAAGGGAAGCATTATTATGAGAGAAGATTCTGAAGCAGGTTTGGGAGTGGAGTTTGGAGACTCATTGGACAATCGTTTTGGGGGATTCTGAGGAGAAATCCGCAGACTCTAACGTGGGGTCAGAGTGGAATATGTGTATTTGACCATTGCCAATCTTTATGCTTAAAGGGACTTTGTGTTAATGAGACCATTATAGTTTAGATATACTTTGTAATCAGTGTTGATCTTAAAATCGGGGGTGGGGGGGGGGGGGAAGAATTATTGTATTGTGATCCAACTTTTTATGATTTTTTTCTTGTTAAAACTAACCAGTGGCTGTTTCTCCACGTTTTATAAAAAGAGTAAAAGTTTACAGTCTTTTGAGTCAGGGTTCCATTCTGGGATCTTCCCGCCCAGCTAAAACTTCAACTGGGATTGTAACAAGATATGGACTCGGATTTCATTATTGCTGTGTGGACTGAAATGGAAACGATTTGGTGTTTGAACTCTGGCCTCAGCTGATGGTAGTTGGAACCAATCCTGTGCCCCAACTAACGCTGTCCTGTCTTTTTGAATAAGGTGACATGAGCTCGCGTCATTTTAAGCCGGAGATCCGTGTGACGTGTCTTCGCTTCTCTCCGACAGGTAAGCAATTTCACGGTAGTGCTTACTAATCGTGACAAATCACCTTTGAGTCACTGACCCCTGGTGGGGTTGAATTTAAGGCAGGAAGGGTTATATTCCAACGGTATTTGGAAATATGTATTTATGTTACAAATGTTGGGCTTGTGCTCAATATTAACTCTTCATCCTGCCTGGTCTTCCCCTGAGTGTCGTATCCCTGAGCTTCAGGGGTTTACTGTAACTAATGAGCACTGGTTCTGTGGAGTGACACGTCTGGGAGGACAGTGGCAGGCTGAGCGCTGGCCTTCCCCGCACGGTGCAATTGTCACTGCCCTCTGGAGATGAGGCCCAATGTAAACTGGTTAACTTTGCAATAAATATGTGAATGAAGACAAAGGAGTTAAATATTCAGTCTAATTTTTAAAGTTCATTTATGGGATGTGGTTGTCGCTGGCCAGGCCAGCATTTATTGCCCATCCCTAATTACCCTTGAGAAGGTGGTGGTGAGCTGCCTTCTTGAACCGCTGCAGTCCATGTGGTGTAGGTACACCCACTGCTATTAGGGAGGGAGTTCCAGGATTTTGACCCAGTGCCAGTGAAGGAACGGCGATATATCTCCAAGACAGGATTGTTTAGTGATTTGGATGGGAACCTCTAGGTGGCGATGTTCCCAGGTGTCTGCTGCTCTTATCATTTGAGATGCGAGAAGTCCTGAGTTTGGAAGGTGCTGTCTAAGGAGCCTCGGAAAGTTCCTGCAGTGCAACTTGTAGATGGGACACACGGCTGCTACTGTGCAATGGTGATGGGGAAAGTATTCCATCACATTCCTGACTTGTATTTTGTAGATGGTGGAGAGGATTTGGGGGGTCAGCAGGCGAGTTATTTGCAGCGGGATTCCTGGCCTTTGACCTGCTCTGGGAGCCACAGTATTAATGTGGCTGGGTCCAGTTCAGCTGCTGATCCATGGTAACCACCAGGATGTTGATTGTGGGGGATTCAGCGATGGTAATGCCATTGACTGCCAAGGGGCGATGGTTAGATCGTCTCTTATTGGCATGGCCATTATCTGGTCCCTGTGTGGTGGTGAATTCTGACTGCTTTTTAACACCAAAAATAATAAACAATGCTCATAGCCCCGACCCAGAACCTTCATGAGTCCTTTTTACTGACTGTAGCCTCAGCAATTCCCCAATGTCTGCCCCTCACCACCCTGAAGCTCCTTGTTTGGGAAGCCATTGGCTTAAGTTGCTCTCCTGTTTTGTAGATTCCCGGACACTGCCTCTGGCTGAGCTGATATAAATTAAGGCACTTCAATATCAGAAATATATGTGCATGGATCCATCCTGCTGTGTGGATATGGTATGGAAGAGAATCCGTTTGAAACCACTGCATCAGATTCCTGATGTTGGGTTAAATATACTTTTCCCAATTTCTTCACCCAGAGAGCGGTGATCCTGTGGAATCCGTGGCCACAGGAGGTAGTTGAGGCCGAAGCAGCCAGATGTAGCACTTTGGGCGAAGGCGATCAATGTGTATGAAGGCAGGAGCAGGTTACTGAGCTGAAGGATCAGCCATGATCATTATGAATGGTGGAGCAGGCTCGGAGGGCTGCATGGCATCCTCCTGTTTTAGATGTTTCTCTCTTGAGAATTGTGTGTATTTAACTCCTCTTGCCTTGAATTCAACAGGTTGATACAAATCCTAGCAATTTCTTCATTGGAAAAATATAAAGTTAGCAATTCGACTTAGCAAGCAGTTTGATCTGTTTTCCTTCAGTTAAGTTAGGGAGAGGTGTAACAGGTGGGGAATAGGACAAGTATAGGTAGTGTCAGCATTCATGAATATCCTCCAGTACAGCATTGGTAAGATGAAGTATTCTCCACCCTAGATTCATAGAATGATTACAGAACGTGAGGCCATTCTGCCTGTCATATCCATGTTGGCTCGCGCCAAGTGGCACAATGGTTAGCACTGGGACTGCGGCGCTGAGGACCCGCATTCGAATCCCGCCCTGGGTCACTGTCCATTTGGAGTTTGCACATTTTCCCCATGTCTGCATGAGTTTCACCCCCACAACCCAAAGATGTGCAGGTTAGGTGGATTGGCCACACTAAATTGGCCCTTAATTGGGAAAAAAATTATTGGGTACTGTAAATTTATTTTTAAAATAAATTTTTAAAAATATCTATGTTGGCTCTCTGCAAAAGCAATTCAGCAAGTTGCACACTCCCCTTTCCCTGTAACCTTTTAAATGTTTTCTCTTCAGCTGGTCACCTAATTTCCTTTTGAAAGCATTGATTGAACCTGCCTCCCTCCACCACACTCACAGACAAGACATTCCAGATCTTACTCAGTGAGTGAATCTACCTCCACCACACTCACAGACAGTACATTCCAGATCCTAACCACTTGCTGTGTGAATCTGTCTCCACCACACTCACAGACAGTACATTCCAGATCCTAACCACTCATGGAATCATAGAATCCCGACAGTACAGAAGGAGGCCATTCGGCCCATCGAGCCGGGCTGTTTAGCACAGGGCTAAGTCGCTGGCTTTGAAAGCAGACCAAGGCAGGCCAGCAGCATGGTTCAATTCCCGTACCAGCCTCCCCGAACAGGCGCCGGAATGTGGCGACTAGGGGCTTTTCACAGTAACTTCATTTGAAGCCTACTTGTGACAATGAGCGATTTTCATTTCATTTCATTTCGAGTCTGTACTGACCCTTCGAAAGAAGACGACCCTACCTAGGCCCAACTCCCCCACCCGAATCCTACAACCCTACCTTAAGGGGCAATTTGGCATGGCCAATCCACCTAGACTGCACATCTTTGGACTGTGGGGGAAAACCGAAGCTCCCGGAGGAAACACAAGCAGACACGGGGAGAACGTACAAACTCCACGCAGAAAGTCACCCGAGGTCAGAATTGAACCCGGGTCCCTGCGCCGTGAGACAGCAGTCCTAACCAATGTGCCACCATGTCGCTGTGTGAATCTGTCTCCACCACATTCGCAGACAGTACATTCCAGATCCTAACCAGTCGCTGTGTAAATCTGTCTCCACCACACTAACAGACAGTACATTCCAGATCCTAACCACTCACGGTGTGAATCTGTCTCCACCACACTCACAGACAGTGTGTTCCAGATCCTAACCACTCACTGTGTGAATCTGTCTCCACCACACTCACAGACAGTACATTCCAGATCCTAACCAGTCGCTGTGTAAATCTGTCTCCACCACACTCACAGACAGTACATTCCAGATCCTAACCACTCATGGAATCATAGAATCCCGACAGTACAGAAGGAGGCCATTCGGCCCATCGAGCCGGGCTGTTTAGCACAGGGCTAAGTCGCTGGCTTTGAAAGCAGACCAAGGCAGGCCAGCAGCATGGTTCAATTCCCGTACCAGCCTCCCCGAACAGGCGCCGGAATGTGGCGACTAGGGGCTTTTCACAGTAACTTCATTTGAAGCCTACTTGTGACAATGAGCGATTTTCATTTCATTTCATTTCGAGTCTGTACTGACCCTTCGAAAGAAGACGACCCTACCTAGGCCCAACTCCCCCACCCGAATCCTACAACCCTACCTTAAGGGGCAATTTGGCATGGCCAATCCACCTAGACTGCACATCTTTGGACTGTGGGGGAAAACCGAAGCTCCCGGAGGAAACACAAGCAGACACGGGGAGAACGTACAAACTCCACGCAGAAAGTCACCCGAGGTCAGAATTGAACCCGGGTCCCTGCGCCGTGAGACAGCAGTCCTAACCAATGTGCCACCATGTCGCTGTGTGAATCTGTCTCCACCACACTCACAGACAGTACATTCCAGATCCTAACCACTCGCTGTGTGAATCTGTCTCCACCACACTCACAGACAGTACATTCCAGATCCTAACCACTCGCTGTGTGAATCTGTCTCCACCACACTCACAGACAGTACATTCCAGATCCTAACCACTCGCTGTGTGAATCTGTCTCCACCACACTCACAGACAGTACATTCCAGATCCTAATCACTCACTGTGTGAATCTGTCTCCACCACACTCACAGACAGTACATTCCAGATCGCAGCCAGTCAGTGTGAAAAGGTTTGTCCTCGGGTCACCATCGCCTCTTTTGCTATTACTTCATATTGGGATCCTCCGATTGGCAATACTTCCACCAATGGGAAAAGATTCTCTCGATCTACTCCCCTTTATGATTGTGAACACCTCGACCAAATCTCCTCTCAACCTGCTTCTTTCTGAGAGGAACACTCCCAACCGCTCCAATCCGTATCACAACTGAAATTCCTCAACCCTGGAACTATTACCGTGAGTCTTTGCAGCACCGGATTGGCACAATGGTCCACTTCCAGCTGGATGAGTGTTTAATCAATGACTGTCGTAACCTCCTTGCTCTTGTGCTCTCTGTCCCTATTAATAAAGCCCAGGCTACTTTGTGCCTTTTTCACCACTTTCTCAACCTGTCCTGTTGCCTTCAAAGATTTGTGCACAGAGAGCCCCGACGCTCCTCCCCTGCACTCTCTTTCAAATGTTCCTCTCTCCGTGTTCTTCCAACAAAGCGTATCACTGCACCTGTCTGTGCAGCAAAGTTCACTGGCCACATGTTTGACAAATGGATCAGCCCGTCTACATCCACTTGAAGTCTATCACTATCCTCACCATCTCAATGTTTCCACGTTTTGCAACACCTGCATATGCTGACATTGTGCCCTGTATACCCAAGGTCAAAGCCATAATGTGCTTGTCCAAACACAGCCACTTGGGGCTTTACAGCTTCCTCCAGTCCAAAAAATAACATATTTCCAATGCCCATCAAACATTCCCAGGACAGGTACAGCACGGGGTTAGATACAGAGTAAAGCTCCCTCTACACTGTCCCCATCAAACACTCCCAGGACAGGTACAGCACGGGGTTAGATACAGAGTAAAGCTCCCTCTACACTGTCCCCATCAAAAACTCCCAGGACAGATTGGAGAGCTGCCGTTCAGAGTGGTGGGAGGGATATTTTGTTATTTAGGAATCCAGGTGGCACGGGACTGGTAGCTGTTACATAAACTAAATTTGACCGGGATAGTACAACAGATGAAGGAGGACTTTCAAAGGTGGGACATGCTCCCGCTGTCACTGGCAGGGAGAGTACAGACCGTGAAAATGACGGTCCTCCCGAGGTTTCTGTTTGTTTTTCAGTGCCTCCCCTTCTTTATCCCAAGGGCCTTTTTTAAACGGGTAAACAAGGTGATTTGGGGTTTTGTGTGGGCGGGCAAAATCCCACGAGTGAAGGAAGTGTGGCTGGAGCGTGGCCGGGGGGAGGGTGGGTTGTCGCTGCCGAACTTTAGCAACTATTACTGGGCAGCAAATATAGCCATGATTAGGAAGTGGATAGTGGGGGTGGGGGACAAGTTTGGGGGCATTGGTAATGCAACCTCTGCCGTTCACGCCGGCCCGGTACGCCACAAGCTCGGTGGTGGTGGCGGCCCTGAGAATCTGGGGGCTGTGGAGGGAGCATCAGTCTGGACCCCGATTTGCAGTAACCATCGGTTTGTACCGGGAAGGCTGGACGGGGGATTCGGAGATGGCAGAGAGCAGGGATTGAGAGGATGGGGGATCTATTTATAGATGGCAGCTTCCTCTCTTTGAAGGATTTTGAGGAGAAATTTGAACTGCAGCAGGAATGGATTCAGATATCTGCAGGTACGGGATTTTCTGCGAAGGCAGGTTCCGACCTTTCTGCTCCTACTGCCATGGGGGAGACAGCACAGGGTAGTTTCCAGGACGGGGGTGGGAGAGGGGAAGGTTTCGGATATTTCTAAAGAACTCATGGAGTGGGAGGAAACGCAGACAGAGGAGCGAAAGGGCAAATGGGAAGACGAGCTGAGGGGAAAGATAGAGGCAGGTCTTTGGGTGGGTGCGTTAAGCAGAGTCAACACATCCTCATCATGTGCCAGGCTCAGCCTGATTCAGTTTAAGGTTGTCCACCGGGCACACATGACGGTGGTCTGGATGAGCAAGTTTTTTGGGGTGGGGGACAGGTGTGCGAGATGTGCGGGAGGGCCAGCGAACCATGTCCATATGTTTTGGGCATGTCCGAAGCTTGGGGGATTCTGGCAGGGATTTACAGATGTCATGTTCACAGTGTTAAAAACAAGAGTGATGCCGAGTCCAGAGGTGGCGATTTTCGGAGTGTCGGAATATCCGGGAGTCCAGGGGGTGAGAGGCTGACGTCTTGGCCTTTGCCTCCTTGGTAGCTCGGAGACGGATATTGTGAGCATGGAGTGACTCGAAGCCCCCGAGTTCAGAGATCTGGCTCAGTGACATGGCTGGCTTTCTCAGACTGGGGAAAATAAAGTTTGCCTTAAGAGGATCGATTCTAGGCTTCATCCGGAGGTGGCAGCCGTTTGTCAACTTCATTGGAGAAAACTAACCATCAGCAGGGGTGGGGGTTTAAATTGTTGTGTAGAGGAGGTGGGACGTGTGAGGGAGGGAGGCGGTCTTTGCACTATGATTATGTTTGTATTTGTACTGTTATTATAAAATTATAAATGCTTTAATAAAATGTTTTTTTTTAAAAAACCTCCCAGGACAGGTATAGCACGGGGTTAGATACAGAGTAAAGCTCCCTCTGCACTGTCCCCCATCAAACACTCCCAGGACAGGGACAGATGGGGTTAGATACAGAGTAAAGCTCCCTCTGCACTGTCCCCCATCAAACACTCTCAGGACAGGTACAGCGTGGGGTTAGATACAGAGTAAAGCTCCCTCTACACTGCTGCCATCAAACACTCCCAGGACAGGTACAGCACGGGGTTAGATACAGAGTAAAGCTCCCTCTACACTGTCCCCACCAAACACTCCCAGGACAGGTACAGCACGGGGTTAGATACAGAGTAAAGCTCCCTCTACACTGTCCCCATCAAACACTCCCAGGACAGGTACAGCACGGGGTTAGATACAGAGTAAAGCTCCCTCTGCACTGTCCCCCATCAAACACTCCCAGGACAGGTACAGCACGGGGTTAGATACAGAGTAAAGCTCCCTCTACACTGTCCCCATCAAACACTCCCAGGACAGGTACAGCACGGGGTTAGATACAGAGTAAAGCTCCCTCTACACTGTCCCCATCAAACACTCCCAGGGCAGGTACAGCACGGGGTTAGATACAGAGTAAAGCTCCCTCTACACTGTCCCCATCAAACACTCCCAGGGCAGGTACAGCACGGGGTTAGATACAGAGTAAAGCTCCCTCTACACTGTCCCCATCAAACACTCCCAGGACAGGTACAGCACGGGGTTAGATACAGAGTAAAGCTCCCTCTACACTGTCCCCATCAAACACTCCCAGGACTGGTACAGCACGGGGTTAGATACAGAGTAAAGCTCCCTCTACACTGTCCCCATCAAACACTCCCAGGACAGGTACAGCTCGGGGTTAGATACAGAGTAAAGCTCCCTCCACACTGTCCCGATCAAACACTCCCAGGACAGGTACAGCACGGGGTTAGATACAGAGTAAAGCTCCCTCTACACTGCCCCCATCAAATACTCCCAGGACAGGTACAGCACGGGGTTAGATACAGAGCAAAGCTCCCTCTACACTGTCCCCATCAAACACTCCCAGGGCAGGGACAGATGGGGTTAGATACAGAGTAAAGCTCCCTCTACACTGTCCCCATCAAACACTCCCAGGGCAGGGACAGATGGGGTTAGATACAGAGTAAAGCTCCCTCTGTTCCCCTACAGGCCGGAGCTGGGCAGCCACAAGCACCGAGGGTCTCCTAATCTTCTCGCTGGATGGTTCTGTAGTGTTTGACCCATTCGATCTGGATGAGGACGTCACTCCGAGCAGTGTACGTCATGTTCTGCGCCAGAAGGAATTCACAACTGCCATTATGATGGCATTCCGTTTAAACGAAGACAAACTGACTCTGGAAGTGCTGGAGAGTGTTCCTCATGAGGAAAGTGAGTATGAAACCACCTTCGGTCAGCTCCACTGACACCAAAACGAAGTCGCTCACTCTGACCCTGTTGGGTGCCAAAAGCTGTCCTTACTGACCCGTCACTGCTTACAGGATTTTGAAGTTAGGGTGACACGGTGGTTAGCACGTTTGCTTCCCGGATTGCATCACTGTCTGTGCGGAGTCTGCACGTTCTCTCTGTGTCTGCGTGGGTTTCCTCCGGGTGCTCCGGTTTCCTCCCACAAGTCCCGAAAGGACATGCTTGTTAGGTGAATTGGACATTCTGAAATCTTCCTCAGTGAACTTAAAGGCTTGATTCATGCTCGGAACTTGGATGTGGTTGCTGTAATGGAGACTTGGTTAAAAAAGGGACAGGACCGCTAACTAAATATTCCAGGATATCGGTATTTTAGGCGAGACAGGGAGGAAGGTAAGGGAGGTGGGGGAGTTGCAATACTGGTTGGAGAACATATTACAGCTGTACAGAGGGAGGACACCATGGAAGAATCAAGTAACGAGGCACTGGGTAGAACTCAGAAACAGTCACTATGATGGGGGTGTACTACAGGCCTCTCAACAGCCCACGGGAAGTTGAAGAACAGATATGTAAGAAGATTCTGGATAGATGTAGAAATAATAGGGTTGTTGTAGTGGGAGACTTTAATTTTCCTCATATTGACTGGAAATCCCTTGGGGCTAGAGGTCTGGATGGTGAGGAATTTGTTAAATGTGTCAAAGAACGTTTTTTGGAACAATATATGGATAGTCCGCCTAGAGAGGGGGCTATACTGGACCTAGTATTAGGGACCGAGCCCGGCCAGGTCATCAAAGTTGCAGTGAGAGAACATGTGGCGAACAGTGACCACAATTCTGTAAGCTTTTGGATACTCGTGGAACAGGACGAGTGTTGTCCTGGGGTTAAGGTGCTAAATTGGGGGAAGGCTCACTACAACCAGATTAGGCAGGATTTGGAGGCTGTTGTTTGGGAGAGGCTGTTTGAGGGTAAATCCACATTGGGCATGTGGGAGTCTTTTAAGGAGCAGTTGGTGGGAGTGCAGGATAGGCACGTGCCGGTAAAAAGGAAGGACAAGAAAGGCAGGATTCAGGAAACGTGGATGACCAGGGAAATTGAGAATCTTGTCAAAAAGAAAAAAGATGCATATGTGAGGTACAGGCAACTGAAAACCGATGAAGCACTTGAGGAATACAAGAAAAGTAGAAAAGAGCTCAAGCTGGGAGTTAGGAAGGCAAAGAGGGATCACGAAATGTCCTTGGCAGACAAGATTAAGGAGAATCCCAAGGCATCTTATACGTATATTAGGAACAAGAGGATAGCTCGAGAAAGAGTTGGTCCACTCAAGGACAAAGGAGGGAAATTATGTGTAGAACCAGAGGAAGTAGATGAGATCCTGAATGAGTATTTTGCATCGGTATTCACAAAGGAGAGGGACATGTTGATTGGTGGTATCTCAGAGGGATGTGTAAACACTTTAGAACAGGTCGTTATTACGAGGGAGGAAGTGTTAGGTGTGTTAAAAAGCATTAAGGTAGACACATCCCCAGGGCCAGATGGCATCGATCCCAGATTAATGAGCGAGACAAGACATGAAATCGCTGGGCCTGTAACCAAAATCTTTGTGTCCTCATTGGCCACAGGTGAGATCCCAGAGGTTCACACTTGGAGTATAGTGTTCAATTCTGGTCGCCACACTACCAGAAGGATGTGGAGGCTTTAGAGAGGGTGCAGAAGAGATTTACCAGAATGTTGCCTGGTATGGAGGGCATAAGCTATGAGGAGCGATTGAATAAACTCGGTTTGTTCTCTCTGGAACGAAGGAGGTTGAGGGGCGACCTGATAGAGGTCTACAAAATTATGAGGGGCATAGACAGAGTGGATAGTCAGAGGCTTTTCCCCAGGGTAGAGGGGTCAATTACTAGGGGGCATAGGTTTAAGGTGAGAGGGGCAAGGTTTAGAGTAGATGTACGAGGCAAGTTTTTTACGCAGAGGGTAGTGGGTGCCTGGAACTCGCTACCGGAGGAGGTAGTGGAAGCAGGGACGATAGGGACATTTAAGGGGCATCTTGACAAATATATGAATAGGATGGGAATAGAAGGATACGGACCCAGGAAGTGTAGAAGATTGTAGTTTAGTCGGGCAGTATGGTCGGCGCGGGCTTGGAGGGCCGAAGGGCCTGTTCCTGTGCTGTACATTTCTTTGTTCTTTGTTGTTCTTTGAAGGATAGACAATGTTGTACCGTTATTTAAGAAGGGTTGCAAGGATAATCCGGGTAATTATAGGCCAGTGAGCTTGACGTCCGTGATAGTGAAATTGTTGGAAAAGATTCTCAGAGATAGGATCTCTGCACATTTGGAAGTGAATGGTCTTATTAGCGACAGACAGCATGGTTTTGTACGAGGGAGGTCATGTCTCACTAATTTAATTGAATTTTTTGAGGAGGTGACAAAAATAATTGACAAGGGAAGGGCTGCGGATGTTGTCCACATGGACTTTAGTAAAGCATTTGATAAGGTCACTCACGGCAGGCTGGTGCAAAAGCTTAAATCACATGGGGTCAGGGGTGAACTAACTGGATGGATCCAGAACTGGCTTGGCCATAGAAGACAGAGGGCAGCAGTGGAAGGGTGTTTTTCCGAATGGAGGTCTGTAACTAGTTCCGTAGGGATCAGTACTGGGACCTCTGCTCTTTGTAATATATACAAATGACTTGGAAGAAAACGTAGCGGGTCTGATTAGCAAGTTTGTGGATGATACTAAGATTGCAGGAGTTGTGGATAGTGATGAAGATTGTCAGAGAATGCAACAGGATATAGATCGGCTGCAAAATCGGGCAGGGAAATGGCAGATGGAATTTAACCCGGACAAATGCGAGGTGATGCATTTTGGTAGATCCAATTCAGGGGGAGCTATAAAATAAATGTCAGAACCATCAGGAGCAGAGAGACACAGAGAGATCTGGGCTTGCAGGTCCACAGATCCTTAAAAGTGGCAGCACAGGTGGAAATGGTGGTAGAGAAAGCATACGGCATGCTTGCCTTCACAGTATGGGGTATCGAGTATAAAAGCTCCCAAGTTATGTTCCAGTTATATAGAACGTTGGTTAGGCCACATTTGGAATACTGTGTCCAATTCTGGTCACCGCACTACCAGAAGGACGTGGAGGCTTTGGAGAGAGTACAGAAAAGGTTTACCAGGATGTTGCCTGGTATGGAGGGTATTAGCTATGAGGAGAGATTGAATAAACTGGGATTGTTCTCCCGAGAGAGACGGAGGCTGGGGGGCGACCTGATAGAAGTTTATAAAATTATTAGCGGTATAGATAGGGTGAACAGTTGGACACTTTTTCCCAGGGCAGAAATGACAATGACAAGGGGGCACAAGTTCAAGGTGAGGGGGGAAAGGTTCAGTGGAGATGTTCGGGGGAAGTTTTTTTACACAGAAGAGTGGTAGTGGCCTGGAATGCACGGCCCAGTGAGGTGGTTGAAATGAAATGAAAATCGCTTATTGTCACAAGTAGGCTTCAAATGAAGTTACTGTGAAAAGCCCCTAGTCACCACATTCCGGTGCCTGTTCGGGGAGGCTGGTACGGGAATTGAACCGTGCTGCTGGCCTGCCTTGGTCTGCTTTCAAAGCCAGCGATTTAGCCCTGTGCTAAACCAGCCCTTTTGAGGCAGATACATTAGTGACCTTTAAAACCTATCTGGATAGGCACATGAACAGACAGGGTATAGAAGGATACAAGCGGTTGGTCTAGATGCGGCTAGTGATCGGCGCAGGCTTGGAGGGCCGAAGGGCCTGTTCCTGTGCTGTATTGTTCTTTGTACCCAAACAGGTGCCGGAATGTGGCAACGAGGGGCTTTTCACAGTAACTTCACTGCAGTGTTGATGTAAGCCTACTTGTGACACTAATAAAGATTATTATTATTAGTTGTGTCCCTAATTCTGCCAAGGAACTTACTAAGTTTTGGGAATACGAGGGGGGAAGTGCAATGTCCCTGCTAGCCCGCAATGGCTTGCCTGTAACTCTATCTGTCTCGTTCACAAAATTGTGCAGTCAGAACCCACTTCAGAGACATGAGACATATTTCGACAAGTACCTGGGATCGGCCAGGCCAAGTGCTGCAAAGCGAGTTAAGAATAGTACGGTAGCTGTTTTCGACTGGCACAGAATTGATGGGCCTGAGGGCCTTTTCTGTGCTGCAGACGTCTATGACCAAATGACACTATGGAAACAGATACAGCGGGAACTGCGAGAGCAGTACTGAGGGAGAGCTGCACTGTCAGAGGGTCAGTACTAAGGGTGTGCTGCACTGTCAGAGGGTCAGTACTGAGGGAGTGCTGCACTGTCAGAGGGTCAGTACTGAGGGAGTGCCGCACTGTCAGAGGGTCAGTACTGAGGGAGCGCTGCACTGTCAGAGGGTCAGCACTGAGGGAGTGCTGCACTGGCAGAGGGTCAGTGCTGAGGGAGTGCCGCACTGTCAGAGGGTCAGTATTGAGGGAGTGCCGCACTGTCAGGGTCAGTAATGAGGGAGTGCTGCTATGTCAGAGGGTCAGTACTGAGGGAGTGCTGCACTGTCAGAGGGTCAGTACTGAGGGAGTGCCGCACTGTCAGAGGGTCAGTACTGAGGGAGTGCCGCACTGTCAGAGGGTCAGTAATGAGGGAGTGCTGCTCTGTCAGAGGGTCAGTACTGAGGGGGTGCCGCACTGTCAGAGGGTCAGTACTGAGGGAGTGCCGCACTGTCAGAGGGTCAGTACTGAGGGAGTGCCGCACTGTTAGAGGGTCAGTACTGAGGGAGTGCCGCACTGGCAGAGGGTCAGTGCTGAGGGAGTGCCGCACTGTCAGAGGGTCAGTATTGAGGGAGTGCCGCACTGTCAGGGTCAGTAATGAGGGAGTGCTGCTATGTCAGAGGGTCAGTACTGAGGGAGTGCTGCACTGTCAGAGGGTCAGTACTGAGGGAGTGCCGCACTGTCAGAGGGTCAGTACTGAGGGAGTGCCGCACTGTCAGAGGGTCAGTAATGAGGGAGTGCTGCTCTGTCAGAGGGTCAGTACTGAGGGGGTGCCGCACTGTCAGAGGGTCAGTACTGAGGGAGTGCCGCACTGTCAGAGGGTCAGTACTGAGGGAGTGCCGCACTGTTAGAGGGTCAGTACTGAGGGAGTGCCGCACTGTCAGAGGGTCAGTACCGAGGGAGTGCCGCACTGTCAGAGGGTCAGTACTGAGGGGGTGCTGCACTGCCAGAGGGTCAGTACTGAGGGAGCGCCGCACTGTTTATTTTAACTTCATTAATGGAATGTGTGCGTGGCTGGTGATACCAGCATTTATTGCTCATCCCTAGTTGCCCCTCAGAAGGTGGTGGTGAGCTGCCTTCTTGGAACCTCTGCAGTCCCTCAGGTGTAAGTACACCCACCATGCTGTTCGGGAGGGAGTTCCAGGATGTTGCCCCAGTGACAGTGAAGGAACGGCGATATATTTCCCAGTCAGGGTAGTGAGTGACTTGGACGGGAACCTCCAGGTGGTGGGATTCCCAGGTATCTGCTGCTCTTGTCCTTCTAGATGGCAGTGGTCGTGGGTTTGGAACGTGGCGCCTGAGGAGCCTTGGTGAGTTCCTGCAGTGCATCTTGTAGATGGTACACACGGCTGATACTGTTGGGTGATTGTTTGTGGAAGGAGGAGCAATCAAGCTATGCTGCTTTGTCCTGGATGGTGTCGAGTTGCTTGGGTGTTGGAGCTGTTCATCCAGGCAAGTGGAGAGTATTCCATCACACTCCTGACTTGTGCCTTGTAGATGGTGGACAGGCTTTGGGGGGGTCAGGGGGTGAGTTACTCTCCGCAGGATTCCTAACCTTTGACCTGCCCTGGTAGCCACAGTATTAATGTGGCTGGGTCCAGTTCAGTTTCTGATCAATGGTAACCCCCAGGATGTTGATTGTGGGGGATTCAGCGATGGGAATACCATTGAATGTCAAGAGGCGATGGTTAGATGCCCTCTTGTAGGAGATGGTCATTGCCGGGCACTTCTGTGGTGTGAATGTAAGTTGCCACTTGTCAACCCCGAGCCTGGATATTGTCCGGGTCTTGCTGCATTTGGACATGGACTGCGTCAGTATCTGGGGAGTCGCGAATGGTGCTGAACATTGTACAGTTATCAGGAAACATCCCCACCTCTGACCTTATGATGGAGGGAAGGTCATTGATGAAGCAGCTGAAGATGATGTTGGAGGGTCAGTGCTGAGGGAGTGATGTATTTGTGACGGGTCAGCACTGAGGGTGGGTACTGAGGGAGTGACGTTGTGGGAGGGCGGATACTGAGGGAGTGTTGTTGTGGGAGGGCGGATACTGAGGGAGTGACGTTGTGGGAGGGCGGATACTGAGGGAGTGACGTATCTGTGGGAGGGCGGATACTGAGGGAGTGATGTTGTTGTGGGAGGGCGGATACTGAGGGAGTGATGTATCTGTGGGAGGGCGGATACTGAGGGAGTGATGTTGTGGGAGGGCGGATACTGAGGGAGTGATGTTGTGGGAGGGCGGATACTGAGGGAGTGACGTATCTGTGGGAGGGCGGATACTGAGGGAGTGATGTTGTTGTGGGAGGGCGGATACTGAGGGAGTGACGTATCTGTGGGAGGGCGGATACTGAGGGAGTGATGTTGTGGGAGGGCGGATACTCCGCGAGAGTTGCCTAGTCGGGGACTAAGTCATGTGGAGGACACAGGCTGCGGATGGATATTGCCAGTTTTGATGAGTGATGAACAGTGTGGCTACTGGACTGTATTGTGATCGTGTGTGTAGTCACCCCCTCGGCAGGAAGGCAAGGAGCAGGAAATCGTTAAACTGCTGACAGATTGTGACATGTTTACATTCTCAGGCATCTGGGTGTCACAGGAATCACACAATGTTAACATGCAGGTTGTGTGATTGAGAGGCACGTGGAAAGCTAGCATTTGTTACTGAAAGACTGAACTCCAATTTCATCCACCCAGAGCATGGGTGAGGCCAAAGCTGGGGAACTGTGTTAAATTCAGACAGTCGTAGAATTACAGTGTAGAAGGGGGCATTCGGCTCGTCGAGTCTACACTGGCCCCTGAAAGAGCACCCTACTTAAACCCTCACCTCCGCCCTGTCCCCGTAACCCTGTAACCCCAACTAACCTTTGGACACTACGGGCAATTTATCATGGCCAATCCACCTAACCTGCACATCTTTGGACTGTGGGAGGAAACCGGAGGAAACCCACGCAGACACGGGGAGAACGTGCAGACTCCACACAGTTACCCGAGGCTGGAATCAAACCCCGGTCTCCCTCTCTCTTTGCATCTCTCTCTCTCTCTATTCAGACTCTCTCTCTCTCTCTCTCTCTCTCTCTTCTCTGCTGCCTCTTCCAGTTAATGTGTGTTAGTCACTGCCGTGGTCTTTAGCGCACTATCTCTTTCTGTTCCAGTTGACATTGTGTGCTCCACCCTTCCCCTGTTGTACACGGAGAAGCTTCTGCAGTTCGTGGCCTCGGCTCTGGAGACCTCGAGGCACCTGGAGTTCTACCTGACCTGGGCCCAGCGGTTACTCACCCTGCATGGGCAGAAGCTGAAATCCAGGTGAGTAACCCACTGACTGGTCCTGGGGGGCAAGGTGTGACTGGCTAGCTGGAACTGGGGGAGGGGGGGAGGGGGGGGGACACATGGGGACCGGCTGGCTGGTACTGGGAGGGGTGGGCACGGGGGCTGGCTGGCTGGTACTGGGGTGGGGGGGTACGGGGACTGGTTGACTGGTACGGGGGGGTGGATACGGGGACTGGCTGGTACTGGGGGGGTGCGGGGTCATGGGAATTGGCTGGCTGGTACTGGGGGGGGTGGGCACGGGGACTGGCTGGCTGGTACTGGGGTGGGGGGGGACACACACATGGGGACTGGCTGGCTGGTACTGGGGGGGGGGTGGGCACGGGGGCTGGCTGGCTGGTACTGGGGTGGGTGGGGTACGGGGACTGGCTGACTGGTTCTGGGGGGGGGGTTGGATACGGGGACTGGCTGGTACTGGGGGGGGAGATACGGTGGCTGGCTGGTACTGGTTCAGAGGGTTACTGGCTCGCTGGTATTTGGGGAGGAGAGGGGTAACTGACTCACTGGTAATGGAGTGGGGGGGGCTCGCTGACTGGTGCTGGAAGGGGGAGGGAACTGTGTAGATGAGGGAAGTGCATTTGACGTAGTCACTTGGACTTCAGAAAGGCCCTTGATAAGGTCCCACATGGGAGATTGATAGTGAAGGGAAGAGCCCATGGAATCCAAGGAAATTTGGCAAATTGGATCCAGAATAGGCTGAGTGGCGGGAAGCAGAGGGGGATGGTCGAGGGATGTGTTTCTGACTGGAAACTTGTGTCCAGTGGGGAACCTATAAGGAAAAATTGAAGACCAGGAGAATTGCTCGCGGTGCCAAAATCTGTTTATATTAAGCCTGTCGGAGGGAACAGAGGCAGGGACCCCAGAGACTTCATGGCCCAGATACTGGGAAATCTGCTGGGGAGAGACAGCTTCCCTAAGCTGTCAGAGATACACCAAGCTCACCGGTCACTCTGGCCAAAGCCCAGGGCCAGCGAGCAGCGAGGGCCATAATCAGCAAGCTGCACTGATACCAAGACCAGGAAAGAACCCTGCGCTGGGCCTGTCAGACAAACTTCTGCAACTGGGGAGGACACTCGATCAGGATATACCAAGATCATTGGGGCAGACCTGGCCAAGCGCCAGGAGGAACTTAATAGAGCAAAGGAACCCTGTACTAAAGCAGGGTGAAGTTCAACCCAGCCAAACCGCACTGTCCCTGCGGACAAATTCTTCCAAGAACACAGGCTGGGAGGCGGCAGCAGAGTCGATGATGAGGCCGATAGCCTGAAGGACTAAATATTAAAAAGACTGTGTGGGACTGTACCGCATGATCTGAATATGGGAGCTAAACCATAAAGGTGGACGGGAAGGCAGCAGAGCGCAGGAGAGGGTGAAGAGGACGAAGAGGGAGAAGATAGATAGCGGGCGAAGGAGAGGCTTAGGCTGACCACAGGAGGGGGGGGCACCACACTAGAGGGAAAGCTAGTGCTAGGAGGTAAGAGTGAGGGGGGAGCACACATCTGCCACCCTGGTGACAGGGGGAGGGGTAGTTAGGGGGTGAAGCAGGGAGCGCAACAATAGGGATAGGGGAGGGGGAACAGCAGGTTGGGTGGGGGGGGGCTCTGGGCTGGCTACCACCGATTGCACATGGCAACAAGGAACAAGATGGTGCCGCAAACAACCACTTTGGAGGGTCCCCAAATAAAGGGAAACCCCAGAGTGCAGGGACTCAGCCACACGGCGTACACACAGTTTGCGGCCATGTTGGGTAGCCTCTGGACAAAGGGAAACCCCAGGGTGCAGGGACTCAGCCACAAGCTAAGTATGGTTGTTCCCGCAGGTGTTTGTGGTGGTGGTGGTGGTGGTGGTAGTGGTGGCGGGAGAGAGAGAGGAGACAAGGACACACAGGACCCCCCCCCCCAATCCGGACAATCGCCTGGAATGTCAAAGGGCTTAACAGTCCAGTGAAGAGGGGGGAGGGAGGGAGTGGCCAGCACTCCCATCACCGCCAGCCAAACACTCAAAGCCCAGTGGTGGGAACTACACTCCGGACATTGAACCAACTAAGGCAACACTTCAGCATGTTCACCATGGCCCCGTCTGTAACAGCCACAGGTTCACGCCAGCCACAATGAACGGCACCCTGGAGACAGGGCTTTGGGACGTTGACAGTTAGTGACTTTTACATGGACGGTAGACTAGCGATACTAGAAGAGCTGGCAGAGAGGTTTCAACGACCCGAAGGAAACATACAGATCACAAACCTCCTCGGGAACGGCCGACATATCCAAGGACGGCGGGATACTCACAGTTGGACTCGGGTGACTTAGAGAGGGGAAACTGCGGAGGCCCGTATGGCGACTGGTGGAGGAGGCTCTCTCCACGCCAGATGAGAAATGGAAAAATGGGAGGAAGAAGTAGGGTGGGGACTCTGGATTGAAGCACTGAACGGGAACCCCCCCCACCTCCACCTCCACATGCACAACTAATGCAGCTAAAGGTGGTACACAGAGCGCAACTGACCAGAACCCGAATGAACAGATTCTTCCCGGAGGTGGAGGACAAAATGAACGGTGCCAGGGCAGCCTGGCCAACCACGCCCACGTGTTCTGGGCCTGCCCAAGTCTTGTCGGGTTCTGGACAACCTTCTTTGAGGGAATACCCAAGGTTGTGGGGGGAGAGTGGAGCTGTGCCCAAATGCAGTGGTTTTCGGGTTCTCAGACCAGTCAGAACTCTTCATGGGGAAGACGGCCAATGCCCGCGCCTTTGCCTCCCTAATCGCTCGGCTGGCGATCGGCAACACCACCCAAAGCTGCAGACTGGTTGTCTGACCTGTCGGGATTTCTTTTTTTTTAATAAACATTTTATTGAGGTATTTTTTGGCATTGTAACAGCAGCAATATAAATAATGTACATAAAAATATAAACATAGTACAAATACCGTCTCCCTCCCCCACAGGTCCCACCATTAATTAACCCCCTAATCTACGCTAACCTAACCCTCCCACCCTCTGCTGACGATTAATTCTCTGCGAAGTCAATGAACGGTTGCCACCTCCGGGTGAACCCTAACAGTGACCCTCTCAAGGCGAACTTAATTTTCTCCAGACAGAGGAAGCCAGCCATGTCCGATAGCCAGGTCTCCGACTTCGGGGGCTTTGTGTCCCTCCATGCTAGTAATATCCACCTGCGGGCTACCGGGGAAGCAAAGGCCAGAACGTCTGCCTCTTTCTCCTGGATTCCCGGATCCTGCGACACCCCGAAAATCGCCACCTATGGACTCAGTGCCACCCTTCCACTTGATACCTTGGACATGACATCAGCCCTGCCAAAATCCCCTCCCTGTCGGGATTCATGACCCGTCGGAATTCCTCCAACTGGAGAAGATAAAATTCACCATCCTTGGGTCGGAAGAGGGTCTCCACTTGTGTAAGACTTGTTCGTAGCCAGCTGCCCAATAGAGGTGGGGGGTGGAGGGGGAGGCACAGACACGCCACAAAAACATAAAGGGAGGAGTGGGAGGGGGTTGGGGGAGGAAGGGGAGTGGGAGGGAGGCGGGGGTGCGGAGAGGAGGGTGAGAGGGGCAGAAACAGGCAAGGCAGACGGCAGAGCCAGAAACTAATCCAAAGGGTGGCAGATCACACGGCTGTATATACACGTGTCTCACACGGCTGTATGTACACGTGTCTCACACGGCTGTATATACACGTGTCTCTCACGGCTGTATATACACGTGTCTCTCACGGCTGTATATACACGTGTCTCACACGGCTGTATATACACTTGTCTCACACGGCTGTATATACACGTGTCTCACACGGCTGAAATATACACGTGTCTCACACGGCTGTATATACACGTGTCTCACACGGCTGTATATACACGTGTCTCACACGGCTGTATATACACGTGTCTCACACGGCTGTATATACACGTGTCACACGGCTGTATATACACGTGTCTCACATGGCTGTATATACACGTGTCTCACACGGCTGTATATATACGTGTCTCACACTGCTGTATATACACGTGTCTCACACGGCTGTATATATATGTGTCTCACACGGCTGTATATATACGTGTCTCACACGGCTGTATATACTCGTGTCTCACACGGCTGTATATACACGTGCCTCACACAGCTTTATATACACGTGTCTCACTCTTGTCGGGGGGGGGGGATTAAACCCTCCCCCAATCCCCAGATGGAAATTTATTAAAATACAACTTGACAATTATTTTTATTTTTGCCCTAACTAAAAAAAAAAAACCTTCTGCCCTCGCTTGGACGTATCCCTCTATTTCCTCCCTATTCCAACCAGATGCCTCTTAAATGTTGCTAATGTGCTGCTTCCACCAGATCCTCTGGCAGCGCGTTCCAGGCACCCACCACTCTGTGTGAAACACTGTGTGAAACACTCAGCCCGCACACGTCCCTTAAACTTTCCCCTTCTCACCTTGAACTTGTAGCCCCTTGAAATTGACATCCTTGGAAAACGCCTCTGACGATCCACCCTGTCTATGCCTCTCACAATTGTGTAGACTTCTATCAGGCTGTTCCCAATCCACATTCCCCAATTTCCGTCTAATTTGGATGTAATTGGCCCTCGCCCAATTAAGCACCCTCACCCGCGGGCCACTCTTGCTCTTATCCATGTCTGCCCAAAATCTTAAGGAATGATGGTCACGAAGCCCAAAATGCTCCCCCACAGAAACATCAATCACCTGGCCTGGCTCATTCCCCAATACCAAGTCTAGTATGTCCCCCTCCCGATTGGATTGTCATCACACTGTATCAAAAAGCCCTCCTGGACACATCTCACAAATTGCTCTCCATCCGAGCCCCTGGCTGTAAAGCATTCCCGGTCAATATGGGGGAAGTTAAAGTCATCCATCACAATTATCCTACTTTTTTCATACCTTTTCAGCATCTGAATACACAACTGCTCCTATTTCTCCTGCAGTCTGTTGGAGGGTCTATAGTGCACTCCCAACATTGTGATTTCACCCTTCTTATTCCTGAACTCCACCCATAATGCCTCACTACACAACTTGAGAATTATAACCATGTACCATTAAACATGAAAATCAATAAAAACATTTATTAACAAAGAAAACTTAAACATACAAGATTGTATTGACACGGTTAAAATTTAAACATTTCTCCAGGAGATTTTTACTTGGCTAAACTCACAGATACCCCTGTCGAGAACAGCCGTTAGAGATATTTAATCTATAAAATTCCAGCAATCTTAAGAGAAGGCACAACCCCCTGTTGCTATAGGGGAGGTATTTCACAGGACTCCTCTCTCATTCCCACTGGACTGTGAAAATCCAAAACGCTGTTTACAGGTGCAAGCAGCCACTGCTCTGGGCTGGCTGCATTGCTTCATTTCACTTTTTTCACACTTCTGCCCCAGTGCAGCACTCTTTTCAGGGTCTTATATGACCACATCCCCAGCATAGCTTCTAACCCTTCCTCAAGGCAGCACAGTGATTAGCACTGTTGCTTCACAGCGCCAGGGACCTGGGTTCGATTCACGGCTTGGGTCAATGTCTACGTTCTCCCCGGGTCTGCGTGGGTTTCCTCCGGGTGCTCCGGTTTCCTCCCACAGTCCTGAAGGATGTGCTGTTGGGTGAATTGGGCATTCTGAATTCTCCCTCTATGTACCCGAAGAGTAACTTCATTGCAATGTTAATGTAAGCCTACTTGTGACAATAAAGATTATTATTATAAATATATTTTTCCACTTTCATCTTTAAAATCATCTCTATTCCCAACCTCAAATGAAACGTAACCTTCCCCAAGTTTATTTATGATCTTTCTTTCACTTTGAAAGTTAACAACTGATATCCAAACCTTCACTTATCTTCAAATGCAAATTTCTACCCATTTTGTGTTTACTTGTAGCACGTCTTAACTCTGTCACCTCGACTTCAAATGCCTGCTTTTACACCCAGCCCTTTGATGCTTTAAACCTTCCAGCCCAACTGTCTTCAGTTTAACTAAATTATGATGCCGGTGTTGGACTGGGGTGAACACAGTAAGACGTCTTGCAACACCAGGTTAAAGTCCAACAGGTGTGTTTCGATGTCACTAGCTTTCGGAGCGCTGCTCAGGATTCACCTGAGGAAGGAGCTGTGCTCCGAAAGCTAGTGATTCGAAACACACCTGTTGGACTTTAACCTGGTGTTGTAAGACTTCTTACTGTAACTAAATTAGTCACAAGCACACAGCCCCCACAATCCTTCATAGAACACCACAGAAATATTGAAAAATAATTTTTCTTCACACTGGGAATAGAACCTGGCAGCTCCCAACCACCAGAGTTGCTGAAACCCCATTCACAGGTTACACAACAAATTGTAGCGCACAAACCGCACAGGTCTGGTGCTGTGCTACTTTCTCCACATTCAGCACAGTGATGATTAACTTGGTTTGTTTTCACAGGTCAGTGGCCTTGCTGCCAATGATCCAGTCTCTACAGAAGAGCATCCAACATCACTTTGATGCAGTGTCCAAACTGTAAGTCCATTGCCAATTTCAACTGAATCATTAATCATTGCACACTGTAACCTGTACCACATTGATCATTGCACACTGTAACCTGTACCACATTGATCATTGCACACTGTAACCTGTACCACATTGATCATTGCACACTGTAACCTGTACCACATTGATCATTGCACACTGTAACCTGTACCACATTGATCATTGCACACTGTAACCTGTACCACATTGATCATTGCACACTGTAACCTGTATCACATTGATCATTGCACACTGTAACCCGTACCACATTGATCATTGCACACTGTAACCTGTATCACATTGATCATTGCACACTGTAACCCGTACCACATTGATCATTGCACACTGTAACCCGTCCCACATTGATCATTGCACACTGTAACCTGTACCACATTGATCATTGCACACTGTAACCTGTATCACATTGATCATTGCACACTGTAACCCGTACCACATTGATCATTGCACACTGTAACCTGTACCACATTGATCATTGCACACTCTAACCCGTCCCACATTGATCATTGCACACTGTAACCCGTACCACATTGATCATTGCACACTGTAACCTGTACCACATGGATCATTGCACACTGTAACCCGTTCCACATTGATCATTGCACACTGTAACCCGTACCACATTGATCATTGCACACTGTAACCTGTATCACATTGATCATTGCACACTGTAACCCGTACCACATTGTTCATTGCACACTGTAACCCGTCCCACATTGATCATTGCACACTGTAACCTGTACCACATTGATCATTGCACACTGTAACCTGTACCACATTGATCATTGCACACTCTAACCCGTCCCACATTGATCATCTCACACTGTAACCTGTACCACATTGATCATTGCACACTGTAACCCGTCCCACATTGATCATTGCACACTGTAACCTGTACCACATTGATCATTGCACACTGTAACCCGTCCCACATTGATCATTGCACACTGTAACCCGTACCCCATTGATCATTGCACACTGTAACCCGTCCCACATTGATCATTGCACACTGTAACCCGTCCCACATTGATCATTGCACACTGTAACCCGTCCCACATTGATCATTGCACACTGTAACCCGTACCACATTGATCATTGCTCACTGTAACCCATCCCACATTGTTCATTGCACACTGTAACCCGTCCCACATTGATCATTGCACACTGTAACCCGTCCCACATTGATCATCTCACACTGTAACCTGTACCACATTGATCATTGCACACTGTAACCTGTACCACATTGATCATTGCACACTGTAACCCGTCCCACATTGATCATTGCACACTGTAACCTGTACCACATGGATCATTGCACACTGTAACCTGTTCCACATTGATCATTGCACACTGTAACCTGTACCACATTGATCATTGCACACTGTAACCTGTACCACATTGATCATTGCACACTGTAACCTGTACCACATTGATCATCTCACACTGTAACCTGTACCACATTGATCATTGCACACTCTAACCCGTCCCACATTGATCATCTCACACTGTAACCTGTACCACATTGATCATTGCACACTGTAACCCGTCCCACATTGATCATTGCACACTGTAACCTGTACCACATTGATCATTGCACACTGTAACCTGTACCACATTGATCATTGCACACTGTAACCTGTACCACATTGATCATTGCACACTGTAACCCGTCCCACATTGATCATTGCACACTGTAACCTGTACCACATTGATCATTGCACACTGTAACCTGTACCACATTGATCATTGCACACTGTAACCTGTACCACATTGATCATTGCACACTGTAACCCGTACCACATTGATCATTGCACACTGTAACCCGTACCACATTGATCATTGCACACTGTAACCTGTTCCACATTGATCATTGCACACTGTAACCTGTACCACATTGATCATTGCACACTGTAACCTGTACCACATCGATGATTGCACACTGTAACCCGTACCACATTGATCATTGCACACTGTAACCCGTACCACATTGACCGTTGCACACTGTAACCTGTATCACCTTGGTCATTGCACACTGTAACCCGTACCACATTGATCATTGCACACTAACCCGTACCACATTGATCATTGCACACTAACCCGTACCACATTGATCATTGCACACTGTAACCTGTATCACCTTGGTCATTGCACACTGTAACCCGTACCACATTGATCACTGCACACTGTAACCTGTACCACATTGATCATTGCACACTGTAACCCGTACCACGTTGATCATTGCACACTGTAACCCGTACCACATTGATCATTGCACACTGTAACCCGTACCACATTGATCATTGCACACTGTAACCTGTATCACATTGATCATTGCACACTGTAACCTGTACCACATTGATCATTGCACACTGTAACCTGTACCACATTGATCATTGCACACTGTAACCCGTACCACATTGATCATTGCACACTGTAACCCGTACCACATTGATCATTGCACACTGTAACCTGTACCACATTGATCATTGCACACTGTAACCCGTCCCACAGTGATCATTGCACACTGTAACCCGTACCACATTGATCATTGCACACTGTAACCCGTCCCACATTGATCATTGCACACTGTAACCCGTACCACATTGATCATTGCACACTGTAACCCGTACCACATTGATCACTGCACACTGTAACCCGTACCACATTGATCATTGCACACTGTAACCTGTATCACATTGATCATTGCACACTGTAACCTGTACCACATTGATCATTGCACACTGTAACCCGTACCACATTGATCATTGCACACTGTAACCCGTCCCACATTGATCATTGCACACTGTAACCCGTCCCACATTGATCATTGCACACTGTAACCTGTACCACATTGATCATTGCACACTGTAACCTGTACCACATTGATCATTGCACACTGTAACCCGTCCCACATTTATCATTGCACACTGTAACCCGTACCACATTGACCGTTGCACACTGTAACCCGTCCCACATTTATCATTGCACACTGTAACCTGTACCACATTGATCATTGCACACTAACCCGTACCACATTTATCATTGCACACTGTAACCTGTACCACATTGATCATTGCACACTGTAACCCATACCACATTGATCATTGCACACTGTAACCCGTACCACATTGATCATTGCACACTGTAACCTGTACCACATTGATCATTGCACACTGTAACCCGTCCCACATTTATCATTGCACACTGTAACCCGTCCCACATTTATCATTGCACACTGTAACCCGTACCACATTGACCGTTGCACACTGTAACCCGTCCCACATTTATCATTGCACACTGTAACCTGTACCACATTGATCATTGCACACTGTAACCTGTACCACATTGATCATTGCACACTGTAACCTGTACCACATTGATCATTGCACACTGTAACCCGTCTCACATTGATCATAGCACACTGTAACCCGTCCCACATTGATCATTGCACACTGTAACCCGTACCACATTGACCGTTGCACACTGTAACCCGTCCCACATTTATCATTGCACACTAACCCGTACCACATTGATCATTGCACACTGTAACCTGTACCACTTTGATCATTGCACACTAACCCGTACCACATTGATCATTGCACACTGTAACCTGTATCACCTTGGTCATTGCACACTGTAACCCGTACCACATTGATCACTGCACACTGTAACTCGTACCACATTGATCATTGCACACTGTAACCCGTCCCACATTTATCATTGCACACTGTAACCTGTACCACATTGATCATTGCACACTGTAACCCGTACCACATTGATCACTGCACACTGTAACTCGTACCACATTGATCATTGCACACTGTAACCCGTCCCACATTTATCATTGCACACTGTAACCCGTACCACATTGATCATTGCACACTGTAACCTGTACCACATTGATCATTGCACACTGTAACCTGTATCACATTGATCATTGCACACTGTAACCCGTCCCACATTGATCATTGCACACTGTAACCTGTATCACATTGATCATTGCACACTGTAACCCGTCCCACATTGATCATTGCACACTGTAACCTGTATCACATTGATCATTGCACACTGTAACCCGTCCCACATTTATCATTGCACACTGTAACCCGTCCCACATTGATCATTGCACACTGTAACCTGTACCACATTGATCATTGCACACTGTAACCCGTCCCACATTGATCATTGCACACTGTAACCCGTCTAACATTGATCATTGCACACTGTAACCCGTACCACATTGACCGTTGCACACTAACCCATACCTTGATCATTGCGAGAGAGTGTTTCCTTGTGCCACAATTGCTTCTTGTTTTTCATCTTTCCCCTAATGGGCACAGTTACTTTGGGGGTGGGTGGGGAGGTGAAGATTAACCAGCTCTGTAAACTGGGCCGGTAAATGGAAGACGTAAGGGGAGGAAGGGACATCTTTCTTCTCTCAAATTGTGGGATCTTCAAAGGGATGTTTGAGATGCCGGAGTGATTTGGGGAGTTTAAAGACAGTTTGATTCAGTGATTTGGGGACAGATTATGGTGTGGGTGGGGGGTGAATACGGGAACTATGATTGAGGTTGAGTGATCCTCGGCTGTGGCAGGGTTTAGTTCTGAGGGTGAGGATGTTCAGCTTGTTAGTAACAGCACCGGTTACTGATTGTATCTGGCCACTGTGACTTTCAGATATGTGTAAAGAGCTGTTCACTGTGAATTGCACCTTCACTCTCTGCACAGTGAAGAGAAATTTGCATTTGACTAATAACTGCTACAAAAGTAAAATCACAAAAGCTGAGATGAACTACGAAAGGAACATAGCAGAAAACATAAACATGATACCAAGAGCTTTTTTGATTATGTAGAGAGGAAGAGAATATCTAAAGTAAATGTTGTTGGCCCTTTAGAGGAGGATACTGGTGAGACTAAAAATGTGCAGGTGAGGTGGAGTGGCCGTGATCAATGCGCGAGGTTATGGGGAGAAGGTGGGGGGTTGGGTCTAGGTTGGGTGCTAGAAAGATTGATGCAAACTTGATGGGCTGAATGGCCTCCTGCATTGTGGGTATTGTGTAGTCCAGGGGACAGACAGGACTTCAGTTTAACGTATCTGCTGAAAATGGCACCTTCGACAGTGCAGCATCCCTTGTTACTGCCCCTCCTACTTTAATTTACTGCCCATTTCGGCCAGGGTTTGTGCTCAAATCTTTAAGGTGGGTTGAACCTGGGACTTTACTGACTGTCGCAATAGTGAACCACTGCTCACATCCTGTTCATGGCCCTGGCAATCCTCAAACAGAAGGTGTTACTTACGGCTGACATTTAGACAATGCGTAGGGATATTTAAGAAGAGGCTTCATTGTGGGGTTAGAACTGATATTGTTTCAGTCAGCTAGTCAGTAAACATTCTGCAACACCCTCCTCCGCAGGGTTTGAACCTTCAAATAGTCCCTGTCTCTGTTTGGTTTCCCTGACTGAGAGACGCCCCAGTCTCCTGCTGGTCCCAAGCAGGGAGGAGGGGAAGGGAGAGTGAGTCGGGTGGGGGGGGACGACAAACACTCATTCATCCATAGTTTTTGGGTTGTGGTGCTGATCTTTGTGCAGCTCTATTTACTGACATTGTTTCTTGGATTTGTGCACTCCAGATGCGACTGGAATCGTTACAATATACAGTATGCTCTCGCATTGTCCAAACAGCGAGGAATGAAGCGCCCGGCAGAGATGGCCGACAGCGACCGGGACAGCGACCGGGACAGCGACCGGGACAGCGACCGGGACAGCGACCGGGACAGCGACCGGGACAGCGACCGGGACAGCGACCGGGACAGCGACCGGGACAGCGACCGGGACAGCGACAGAGAGAACGACAGAGAGAACGACGGCTGTGAACAGGCCACAGAGCAACTGATGGATTCAAGTCACAGAGCTGACCACCCTCAGAGTGGAGGCATTTGCTGCCTGTCCTCCAGCAACATATCATAACAATTACAACACATTCTCCCATCCAGCAGTTACAACAGAAGGACAGTGGAACATGGCGGTTACACATCCCTGTGGGATATACACAGGGTGGCGTAAGGAATGAAAACAACACAGTTAATGGGACTATGTATCTAACCCTGTGCTATACCAGTCCTGGGAGTGATTGATGGGGACAGTGTAGAGGGAGCTTTACTCTGTATCTAATCCCGTGCTGTAACTGTCCTGGGAGTGTTTGATGGGGACAGTGTAGAGGGAGCTTTACTCTGTATCTAACCCCGTGCTGTACCTGTCCTGGGAGTGTTTGATGGGGACAGTGTAGAGGGAGTTTTACTCTGTATCTAACCCTGTGCTGTACCTGTCCTGGGAGTGTTTGATGGGGACAGTGTAGAGAGAGCTTTACTCTGTATCTAACCCCGTGCTGTACCTGTCCAGGGAGTGTTTGATGGGGACAGTGTAGAGGGAGCTTTACTCTGTATCTAACCCCGTGCTGTACCTGTCCTGGGAGTGTTTGATGGGGACAGTGTAGAGGGAGCTTTACTCTGTATCTAACCCCGTGCTGTACCTGTCCTGGGAGTGTTTGATGGGGACAGTGTAGAGGGAGCTTTACTCTGTATCCAACCCCGTGCTGTACCTGTCCTGGGAGTGTTTGATGGGGACAGTGTAGAGGGAGCTTTACTCAGTATCTAACCCCATGCTGTACCTGTCCTGGGAGTATTTGATGGGGACAGTGTCGAGGGAGGTTTACTCTGTATCTAACCCCGTGCTGTACCTGTCCTGGGAGTGTTTGATGGGGACAGTGTAGAATGAGCTTTACTCTGTATCTAACTCGAGTTTAAAGGTGTTCATTTTGCCATTCACTTTGTGAATGAGGACAGAATCTGACCAGCAATGCTTCTTGTTTCCCTGTCACACAGAAACTCTGAATGTAAATGCTGTATAATAAATTTTTATTGGAAATATGGTTATTTTTATTGACCAGATTACAAAATATTATAGATCTCGTGTGAATGTTTGCGGTTTTGCCCCATCTCTGCCAACAGTTTAATTCGGAGAGAATGTCCAATGTTGCTACATGGTGGACGATTGAACAGTGACCCAGAGAACGGGGCTGCCAAAACTTCCCAATTGAATTGTTGTGGTACAGAAGGAGGCCATTCGTCCCACCGTGCCTACACAGGCTGTCCGAATAAACAACTCACCAAGTGCTGTTCTCCTGCCTTCTCCCCGTAATCTGCACATTCGTACTTCTCAGATATCCATCTAATTCCCTTCAGAATGTTTCAATTGAACCGTTCTCCACCGCACTCTTGGGCAGCCAGGGAAAAAGACCAGTCTTCAGCCAATACGATTCACTCCAGGTGATAGCAAGAAACAGCTGAAGACACTGGATACTGCAAAGGCGATGGACCCTGACAATATCCCAGCAATAGTACTGAAGACTTGTGCTCCAGAACTTGCCGCTCCCCTAGCCAAGCTGTTCCAGTACAGCTGCAACACTGGCATCTACCCAGCAATGTGGAAAATTGCCCAGTGTGTCCTGTACACAAGAAACAGGACAAATCCAACCCAGCCAATTACCGCCCTGTGCGTCTACTCACCATCATAAGCAAAGTGATGGAAGGAGTCATCAACAGTGCTGTCAAGCGGCACTTACTCAGCAAAGGCCCACCTACTCAACCTTGTCCCTCGCCTAAGGTGTTGTGATCACCGGTTAATTCGCCACCAGTCAGCTCTGCCCCTCAAAGGTGAAAGCAGCCTATCGTCATCTGGGAGTATGGCGACTTAACGTACTCAGCAATAACCTGCTCACGGACACTCAGTTTGGGTTCTGCCCAGGGTCACTTAGCTCCCGTCCTCATTACAGCCTTGGTTCAAACATAGACAAAAGAGCTGAATGCCAGAGGTGAGGTGAGAGTGACTGCCCTCGACATCAAGGCAGCGTTTGACCGAGTGCGGCATCAAGGAGCCCGAGCTAAACTGGAGTCAATGGGAATCAGGGGGAAAACTCTCCGCTGGTTGGAGTCATACCTGGCACAAAGGAAGGTGGTTGGAGGTCAATCATCTCAGTTCCAGGACATCACTGCAGGAGTTCCTCAGGGTCGTGTCCTCGGCCCAACCATCTTCAGCTGCTTCATCAATGACCTCCCTTCCATCACAAGGTCAGAAGTGAGAATGTTTGCGGATGACTGAACAATGTTCATTGGCGACTCCTCAGGTACCAGAACAGTCCAAGTCCAAATGAACCAACACCTAGACAACATTCAAGTTTGGACTGATAAGCTGCAAATAACATTTTAAAAAAATTAATTTGTGGGATGTGGCCGTCGCTGGTTAGGCCAGCATTTATTGCCTATCCCTAGTTGCCCTTTAGAAGGTGGTGGTGAGTTGTCTCCTGAACCGCATCAGTCCGGGGTGCTAAGGGGGACTGGGGTTAAGCACAGTGGGCTAAACAGCTGGCTTGTAATGCAGAACAAGGCCAACAGCGCGGGTTCAATTCCCGTACCAGCCTCTGCTGACGATACGACCAGAGTGGGGCGGATCTCGAATAACGACGAGTCAGAATACAGGAGGGAGATAGAGAACCTAGTGAACTGGTGTAGCGACAACAATCTATCCCGTACCGGCCTCCCCGAACAGGCGCCGGAATGTGGCGACTAGGGGCTTTTCAAAGTAACTTCATTGAAGCCTACTTGTGACAATAAGTGATTATTACTATTATCCCTGAGGTGTAGGTACACCAACTGTGCAGTTAGGGAGGGAGTTCCAGGATGTTGCCCAGCGACAGTGAAGGAACGGCGGTATATTTCCAAGTCGGGGTGGTGAGTGACTTAGAACCTAGAACAGTACAGCACAGTACAGGCCCTTCAGCCCACGATGTTGTGCCGACCATTTATCCTCATCTGAGATCAACCTAACCTACACCCCTTGGAGGGGAACCTCCAGGTGGTGGGGTTCCCAGGTATTTGCTGCTCTTGTCCTTCTAGATGGTAGTGGACTTGGGTTTGGAAGGTGCTGCCGAAGGAGCCTTGGTGAGTTACTGCAGTGCATCTTGTAGATGGTACAGACGGCTGTCACTGTGCGTCGGTGGTGGAGGGAGTGAATGTTTGTGGCAGGGGAAGCAATCAACTGGGCTGTTTTGTCCTGGATGGGGTTGAGATTCTTGTGTTGTTGGAGCTGCGCTCATCCAGGCAAGTGGAGAGTATTCCATTACACTCCTGACTTGTGCCTTGTAGATGGTGGACAGGCTTGGGGGGGGTGGGGGTGGGGGGGGGGGGGGGGGTGGGGGTGGGGGGGGGGGGGTCAGGAGGTGAGTTACTCGCCGCTAGATTCCTAGCCTTCCAAGCCACGCCAAATATATCGCTGTTCCTTCACTGTCGCTGGGTCAAAATCCTGGGAACTCCCTCTCCAACAGCACAGTGGGTGTACCTACACCTGAGGGACTGCAGCAGTTCAAAAAGGTAACTCACCACCACCTTCAGAAGGGCAACTAGGGATGGACAATAAATGCTGGCCGAGCCCACATCCTGTAAACAAATGTAATGGAAGTAATCTGAGGTCTTGGCCTGTGCATTTCCCTCGTGTGAGGAAGCCTTGGGGTTTGTTCGGAGATTGTGGACCAATTCTGGTTCCAATCCAAGAGGTATGTTAGCTCTCTCACTCGCTCAGCCTGCCAATCTAACAGAGGTGTGGGAGTTTGGGTTTCTATCCTCTTTCCAGAAGTAAGGATCTCAACCCATCACTTTAAATAAGTTACAATTATGAGATTTATTTAACATATTAAAGGAGAAAGCAGCTGACAATTCAGAAACAGAGGGACAAACTCCAATTTAAGTGTTTGCACAGACTTGCAAGTGTTTAATCTATCATTTATCTTCAGTATGAAGTGCATAATATCCTTTAGGTAAACAAATCAACCTTAAGAAGCTAAATAACTGAATCAGATCCACAGTGAGAACAGAATTGGAGGAAACTAATATTAAATGGTTCCAATTTGCATTAATAAGTATCCGTGAGACATAAATAATCACAAATAGAATTTTAAATCTAACTAATCCATCAGCTAATCAACACTAAACCTCTGAATATATTCCAACTATAAATTACCACTAACCACTGTATAAATAATGTAGTATCGGCTTGTTCAAGGAGCAAATACTGCGTGTCCTTGGTATGTATGTCCCGGTCAGGAAGGGAGGAAATGGTCGAGTGAGGGAACCATGGTTTACAAAAGAGGTTGACTGTCTTGTCAAGACGAAGAAGGGGGCTTATGTAAGGATGAGAAAACAAAGTTCACTTAGGGCACTTGAGGGATACAAGATAGCTAGGAAGGATAGCAAGAAAGGGCTTAGGAGAGCTAGGAGGGGGCATGAGAAGTCCTTAGAGGGTAGGATCAAGGAAAACCCCAAGGCTTTTTACACTTATGTGAGGAATAAAAGAATGACCAAGGTGAAGTTAGGGCCGGTCAAGGACAGTAGTGGGAACGTGTGCATGGAGTCTGAAGATGTAGGAGAGGCCTAAATGAATACTTTTCTTCAGTGTTCACCAAGGAGAGGGGCCATGTTGTTGAGGAGGATAGTGCGATACAGGCTGGTAGGCTGGAGGAGACAGATATTCGGAAGGAAGATGTGTTAGAAATTTTGAGAACCTGAGGATAGATAAGTCCCCTGGGCCTGATGGGATATATCCTAGGATTCTTTGGGAGGCGAGGGATGAGATTGCAGAGACTTTGGCTTTGATCTTTATGTCCTCACTGTCTACAGAAGACTGGAGAGAGGTGAATGCTGTCCCCTTGTTCAAGAAAGGGAATAGGTATAACCCTGGGAATTATAGGCCAGTTGGTCTCACTTCGGTCATAGGTAAATTATTGGAAAGGATCCTGAGGGATAGGATTTATGATCATTTGGAAAGATACAGCTTAATCCAGGATAGTCAGCATGGATTTGTGAGGGGTAAGTCTTGCCTCACAAGTTTGATTGTATTCTTTGAGGAGGTAACTCAGTACATAGATGAAGGTAGAGCAGTTGATGTCGTATACATGGATTTTAGTAAGGCGTTTGATAAGGTTCCCCATGGTCGGCTCATGCAGAAAGTAAGGAGGCATAGCATAGAGGGAAATTTGGCCGATTGGATCAGTAACTGGCTATCACATGGAAGACAGAGGGTGGTGGTCGATGGTAAATTTTCATCCTGGAGCCCAGTTACCAGCGGGTACCACAGGGATCAGTGCTGGGCCCTCTGCTATTTGTGATTTTTATCAATGACTTGGAGGTGGGGGCTGAAGGGTGGGTCAGTAAATTTGCTGATGACACCAAGATTGGTGGAGTCGTGGATAATGTGGAGGGCTGTTGTAGGCTGAAAAGAGACATTGATAGGATGCAGAACTGGGCTGAAAAGTGGCAGATGGAGTTTAACCCTGATAAGTGTGAGGTGATTCATTTTGGTAGGACAAATTTGAATGCGGATTACAGGGTTAAGTGCAGGGTTCTGAAGAATGTGGAGGAGTAGAGAGATCTCAGAGTTCATGTCCATAGATCTCTGAAAGTTGCCACCCAAGTGGATAGAGCCATGAAGAAAACCTACAGTGTGTTAGCATTTATTAACAGGGGGATTGAGTTTAAGGGCTATGAGGTTATGCTGTAACTGTACAAGACCTTAGTTAGACCACATTTGGAGTATTGTGTGCAGTTCTGGTCACCTCATTATAGGAAGGATGTGGAAGCTTTGGAAAGGGTGCAAAGGAGATTTACCAGGATGCTGCCTGGATTGCAGGGTAGGTCTTATGAGGAAAGGTTGAGGGAGCGAGGGATTTTCTCATTGGAGCGAAGGAGGATGAGAGGTGACTGAATTGAGGTGTATAAGATGATGAGAGGGATAGATAGAGTGGACGTTCAGCGACTTTTTCCTCGGGCGGATGTAGCTGTTACAAGGGGGCATAACTATAAGGTTCATGGTGGAAGATATAGGAAGGATGTCCGAGGTAGGTTCTTTACTCAGAGTGGTTGGGGCGTGGAAAGCACTCCCAGCTATGGTAGTGGAGTCGGACACTTTAGGAACTTTCAAGTGGTTATTGGATAGGCACATGGAGTGCACTATTACATGGAGTGCACTAGAATGATTGGGAGTAGGATGGGAATAGAGGGATACGGACCCAGGAAGTGTAGAAGATTGTAGTTTAGTCGGGCAGCATGGTCGGCACGGGCTTGGAGGGCCGAAGGGCCTGTTCCTGTGCTGTACATTTCTTTGTTCTTTTGTTCTTTGATTTGATCTTAGTTTGAGACTAGTTCGGCACAACATGGTGGGCCGAAGGGCCTGTACTCTGCTCGGTTCGGCTCGGCTCTATCAGATAACATCCAGTCCAGGGTTTCAATGTGAGGACTTTGTCGATAGTGACATTGACCACATCTCCAGTAATAGGTTGCTATCTGGCTCTATGTTCTCACTTAGAATGCAGAATAGATGCGAGGAAAGCACAGTTTCAGTCAGGGTAAAATGTGAGTCAGCAAGCAGGGCTCGGGAAACTGAGGACTAAAAACAGAAAATACTGGCAATCCTCAGCAGGTTTTTATTATCTGTTCATGGGTCATGGGCGTTACTGGCTGGCCCAGCTTTTATTGCCCATGCTTAATTGTTCTTTCGGGTCTGGAGTCACGTCTAGGCCAGACCGGGTAAGGACGGCAGATTTCCTTCCCTAAAGGACATTAGTGACCCAGAACAACAACAATGGTTTCATGGTCATCACGAGATTTTTAATTCCAGATTTTTATTGAATTAAAATTTCACCACCTGCCCTGGTGGATTTGAACCCATGGCCCCAGATGAGATGGACCAATGCTGATCTCAGCAGCAAGAAGTGCGGTAACCCTTTTGGGGTTTTAAGAACAAGAAGAAAAGATAATCTAAGCACACAGGCTCTCAATGACACAGTTAAAATTGGTCTTACGATAAATTCCCCAAAAATCTCCCTTCTTGGTTAGGACCACAAGTAAGCACCTTCCAAGCATCACTCCCTTATGAATGTTTAACTATAAATTATTACCCAAGGCCTAACCAGGTCTTAATAAGGTATACAAACAACCTCTCTAACCCGCTTCCACTCTGCTGTGGAAATCAAAGAAACCTTCAGACATTAGATTATTTTTTGCAGCCCAAGACGTTTCTGGCTTGAATGGGTGTCTGACTCGAACTGCACCATCTCCCAGCTCAGAGCTTTTTCCATCAGATGGTCTGCTCCACACAGCAAAAAAACAAATCCTCTCAACATCTTTTTAAATATTGTTACGGGCCAGGGTTTAATAACTCCAAAATGTATGTTGGGCAGCACGGCAGCACAAGTGGCTAGCACTGTGGCTTCACAGCGCCAAGGTCCCAGGTTCGATTCCCGGCTTGGGTCACTGTCTGTGCGGAGTCTGCACATCCTCCCCGTGTCTGCGTGGGTTTCCTCCGGGTGCTCCGGTTTCCTCCCACAGTCCAAAGATGTGCAGGTTAGGTGGATTGGCCATGATAAATTGCCCTTAGTGACCAAAAAGGTTAGGAGGGGCTATTGGGTTACTGGGATAGGGTGGAAGTGAGGGCTTAAGTGGGTCGGTGCAGACTCGATGGGCCCAATGACCTCCTTCTGCACTGTATGTTCTATTTATAAAGGAGCCCACCTAATCTATAACTTTTTATTGATTTTGGCTGGGATGAGCACGAGTACCTTCCTTTCAGCTGTTATTCAAAGGACTTCTTCGGCGCTTTTAATCAAAAAAACAATCTTTATTCTAAGAATTTAGTTAACATTTGTATAAACACACACAGCAAGAATTTTTATCAATTACAAACACAAAGACCCCACACAGCTACAGTAATCTATGTATAACCCTGAATGAATTCCCCCTTAACTGTTGCAATTCAATAACAAAATCCAAGTAAATCCAGAAACCCTTTTTCAAAGGCGTGGCCCAGCCCAGGGCATTCTCACTGGTATAAGACTTGTCATTGATACTCTGTTCTACTTCAGCAGATTTGAATTCCTTCCAGAAAGCAATTATCTCTTTTAAGTTACCAAGCAGTCTGTGACAGCTTTTAAAATGAAGATAGACAGGCAGGCCAAAAAACGTGTGTTCTCTGTCTGAGTCCACAGCAGCCATAATATGAAAGTGGAACCAAATAACCCTCCCAGAGCCACAGCCCAGCTCCACCCACACATTGACTTCACTGAAGCCATGTGATAAGACAAAAACCTTTCTTAAAGGGACACTCACATGACAAAATGGATGGATTTGGATTTGTTTATTGTCATGTGTACCGAGGTACAGTGAAAACTATTTTGCTGCGAGCAGCTCAACAGATCATTAAGTACATGGGAAGAAAAGGGAATAAAAGAAAATACATAATAGGGCAACACAAGGTATACAATGTAACTACATAAGCACTGGCATCGGATGAAGCATACAGGGTGTAGTGTTAATGAGGTCAGTCCATAAGAGGGTCATTTAGGAGTCTGGTGACAGTGGGGAAGAAGCTGTTTTTGAGTCTGTTCATGCGTGTTCTCAGACTTCTGTATCTCCTGCCCGATGGAAGACGTTGGAAGAGTGAGTAAGCCGGGTGGGAGGGATCTTTGATTATGCTGCCCGCTTTCCCCAGGCAGCGGGAGGTGTAGATGGAGTCACTGGATGGGAGGCAGGTTCGTGTAATGGACTGGGCGGTGTTCACGACTCTCTGAAGTTTCTTGCGGTCCTGGGCCGAGCAGTTGCCATACCAGGCTGTGATGCAGCCCGATAGGATGCTTTCTATGGTGCATCTGTAAAAGTTGGTAAGGGTTAATGTGGACATGCCGAATTTCCTTAGTTTCCTGAGGAAGTATAGGCGCTGTTGTGCTTTCTTGGTGGTAGCGTCGACGTCCCTTTTTCGTTGACGATATCCTTTTCCCTTCCATCTGCAAATCCATTGTCCTCAGCAATTGTTTGAACTGAACTTATCCAAAATACAATAATCGTTCATGTTTACTGTGGTGACCTCGCTGGCCTAGTTTGAGCCCGAATAAATTGGAAATCCTAAATTGCACCCTATTGGCATGCTGTAGCCAGACTCCTGGGCACCCCATGTTCCTGCCGTTACTTTATGGACACATGGGGCGGGGCCCCCTGTCAATGGGCCATCAACCAGACCATTTGGTGCTGAGACCCACTCCCCAGGCCTCATTGGCAGGAGGCCAGCGGAAGTGGTAAAAGGGCGGAAAGAAAAAGAGGATGAAAAAATAGACTCCTGGAGCACATCAGGAGAAAAGACTCGACATGGGAGGTGCCTTGACCATCCGAAAAATTAACCAGAGAAGAACGGAAGGAAGAAGCTGCCAGTGAAATCCACCTTCGTGATGTCGGACCAGAGGGACTCGGGAGTCAGACCTACTCTTCAACCAGACCATCTTTGTGGATAGTATAATTGAATCTTGGGTGTTTCTTGTATATATATATATATATATTTGGGTTAATTTACGGGTTAACTTTGTTGATAAAGATTGTTGAACTTGTAATTGTGTTTGTCCTTTGTTCTCCTCTATATTAAAGACACCTTGGTAAAACCTTTGAATAAGTGAATTGATCAAACATATCTGAATTGGACAGATAAGACATTTCTTTTTTTTTAAATATATTTTATTCAAATTTTTTGGCCAAACATAACAGGACAAAGTTTTTCCTTTTTAACAACAATAAAACAATATAAATAACAGTGGCCAGTTTTAAACAAATAAATAAATAATATATAAACAAAAAACTAAATGGCAACTGCCTTATCAAAAATAATTACTCTCCAAAAATACAATCCCTCTCCAAAAATACAATCCAACAGTCCAATATACATTACCTAGTACAAATATCTATACATATACAGAGACATCCCTGAGAACCCGCCCGAGTTCTCCCTTGAATTGTATCAGGCTTAGCCTGGCACACGAGGACGACGAGTTTACCCTACGTAGGGCATCAGCCCACAGCCCCTCCTCAATTTCTTCCCCCAGCTCTTCTTCCCATTTCCCTTTCAGCTCATCTACCATGATCTCCCCCTCGTCCCTCATTTCCCTATATATGTCCGACACCCTACCATCCCCCACCCATGTCTCTGAGATCACTCTATCCTGCACCTCCTGCGTCGGGAGCTGCGGGAATTCCCTCACATGTTGCCTCGCAAAAGCCCTTAGTTGCATATACCGAAATGCATTCCCTTGGGGCAACGCATATTTTTCCGTCAGCGCTCCCAGACTCGCAAACGTCCCATCTACGAACAGATCCCTCAGTTGCACTACCCCAGCTCTTTGCCATGCTCCAAATCCCCCATCTATTCTCCCCGGGACAAACCTATGATTATTTCTTATCGGGGACCGCACCGAGGCTCCCGTCCCTCCCCTATGCCGTCTCCACTGCCCCCAAATTTTTAATGTTGCCACCACCACTGGACTTGTGGTGTATTTCTTCGGGGAGAACGGCAACGGCGCCGTCACCATAGCTTGTAGGCTGGTTCCTTTACAGGACGCCATCTCCAATCTCTTCCACGCCGCTCCCTCCCCTTCTCCCATCCACTTACACACCATTGAGATATTGGCGACCCAGTAATAATCACTTAGGCTCGGTAGTGCCAGCCCCCCCCCCCCCTATCTCTGCTACGCTGCAAGAACCCCCTCCTCACTCTCGGGGTCTTCCCGGCCCACACAAAACTCATAATACTTTTCTCAATTCTCTTAAAAAAAGCCTTCGTGACCATCACCGGGAGGCACTGAAACACAAAGAGGAATCTCGGGAGGACCACCATTTTAACCGCCTGCACCCTCCCTGCCAGTGACAGGGACACCATGTCCCATCTCTTGAAATCCTCCTCCATCTGTTCCACCAACCATGTTAAATTAAGCCGGTGTAAGGTTCCCCAATTCCTGGCTATCTGAATCCCTAAGTACTGGAAATCTCTTGTTACCTTCCTCAGCGGTAAATCCTCTATTTCCCTGCTCTGCTCCCCCGGATGCACCACACACAACTCACTTTTCCCCATGTTCAATTTGTACCCCGAAAAATCCCCAAACTCCCTAAGTATCCGCATTATCTCTGGCATCCCCTCCACTGGGTCCGCAACATACAACAATAAATCATCTGCATACAAAGATACCCGGTGTTCTTCTCCTCCCCTAAGCACTCCCCTCCACTTCCTGGAACCCCTCAATGCTATGGCCAGGGGCTCAATCGCCAATGCAAACAGTAACGGAGACAGGGGACACCCCTGCCTCGCCCCTCTATGAAGACGGAAGTAATCAGACCTCCGTCTGTTCGTGGCCACGCTCGCCACCGGGGCCCTATACAGCAACTGTACCCATCCGATATACCCATCTCCAAAACCAAATCTCCTCAGCACCTCCCACAGATAATCCCACTCCACTCTGTCGAATGCTTTCTCGGCATCCATCGCCACCACTATCTCCGCTTCCCCCTCTGGCGGGGGCATCATCATTACCCCTAGCAACCTCCGTATGTTCGTGTTCAGCTGTCTCCCCTTCACGAACCCGGTTTGGTCCTCATGGACCACCCCCGGGACACAGTCCTCTATCCTCGTCGCCATCACCTTGGCCAGAATCTTAGCATCTACATTTAAAAGGGAAATGGGCCTGTAGGACCCGCATTGCAGCGGGTCTTTTTCCTTCTTTAAAAGGAGCGATATCGTTGCCTCCGACATAGTCGGGGGCAGCTGCCCCCTTTCCCTCGCCTCATTAAAGGTTCTCGTCAAAAGCGGGGCCAGCAAGTCCATATACTTCCTATAAAATTCCACCGGGAATCCGTCCGGTCCCGGGGCCTTCCCCGCCTGCATGCTCCCAATCCCTTTCACTACCTCCTCCATCTCAATCTATGCTGCCAGTCCCGCCCTCTCCTGCTCCTCCACCTTGGGGAATTCCAGCTGATCCAGAAAGCACATCATTCCCTCCTTCCCATCCGGGGGCTGAGCTTTATATAATCTTTTGTAGAATGCCTTGAACACCCCATTCACTCTCCCCGCTCCCCGCTCCCCGCTCCATCTCTCCCTCCTCATCTCTCACCCCCCCCTATCTCCCTCGCTGCTCTCCTCTTCCTCAGTTGGTGGGCCAGTAACCGGCTCGCCTTCTCTCCATATTCATACTGTACACCCTGTGCCCTCCTCCATTGTACCTCTGCATTACCCGTGGTCAACTGTTCAAATTCTACGTGTAGCCTTTGTCTTTCCCTGTACAGTCCCTCCTCCGGTGCCTCCGCATATTGTCTGTCCACCCTCAAAAGTTCTTTCAACAACCGCTCCCTTTCCTTACCCTCCTGCTTTCCTTTATGTGCCCTGATGGATATCAGTTCCCCTCTAACCACTGCCTTCAACGCCTCCCAGACCACTCCCACCTGAACCTCCCCATTATCATTGAGTTCCAAGTACCTTTCAATACACCCCATCACCCTTAAACATACCCCCTCATCCGCCAATAATCCCATGTCCATACTCCAGAGTGGGTGCTGTTCTTTTTCCTCTCCTACCTCCAGGTCCACCCAATGTGGAGCGTGGCCCGAGATAGCTATGGCCGTGTATTCCGTCCCTGTCACCTTCGGAATCAGTGCCCTTCCCAAAACAAAAAAGTCTATCCGTGAGTATACTTTGTGGACATGGGAGAAAAACGAGAACTCCTTACTCCTAGGCCTACTAAATCTCCAGGGGTCTACTCCTCCCATCTGCTCCATGAAGTCCTTGAGCACCCTAGCTGCAGCCGGCCTCCTCCCGGTCCTGGACCTCGATCTGTCCAGCCCTGGGTCCAGCACCGTATTAAAGTCTCCCCCCATTACCAACTTTCCTGCCTCCAGGTCCGGGATACGCCCCAACATACGCCTCATAAAGTTTGCATCATCCCAGTTCGGGGCATATACGTTCACCAGAACCACCGCCTCCCCTTGCAATCTGCCACTCACCATCACATATCTACCCCCACTATCCGCCACTATGGTCTTTGCCTCAAACAGTACCCGTTTCCCCACTAAGATAGCCACCCCCCTGTTCTTCGCATCTAAACCCGAATGAAACACCTGCCCCACCCATCCTTTGCGTAGTCTGACCTGGTCTATCAGTTTCAGATGTGTCTCCTGCAACATAACCACATCTGCCTTTAATTTCTTTAGGTGTGCGAGTACCCGTGCCCTTTTAATCGGCCCGTTCAGCCCTCTCACGTTCCACGTGATCAGCCGGGGTGGGGGGCTCTTTACCCCCCACCCCTTGTTGACTAGCCATCCCCTTTTACCCAGCTCCTCACCCGGTTCCCACGTACCCGTATATCCCACCGACGGCGCCCTCCCGCCTCGACCACCCCACCCCATACCAGCTCCCCCTTCTCCTTAGCAGCAGCAACCCAGTTAACCCCCCCCCCTCTGCTAGATCCCTTTCTAGCGTAGTTGCACCCCCCATGTTGCTCCCAGAAGTCAGCGAACTCTGGCTGACCTCGGCTTCCCCCCTGGTCCTCGGCCCCCACTGTGCGAGGCCCCCTCCTTCCTGCGTCCCTGTTCCCGCCATAATTACCATAGCGCGGGAACAAAGCCCGCGTTTCCCACTTGGCCCCGCCCCTAATAACCGGCACCCACAGTTCCTCATCCCCCCCCCCCTCCCCCACAACATGGGGAAGAGAGAAAAGTTACAGGGTCGCAAGATTAACAACTTGAAAAATTATCCCCCTCCCACTTTTTTCCCCCCCTCACCCCACGTAATCACCCCACCACTTTGTCCCAAACGTTCTTTTCTTGCCCGCCTATTCCAGCTTCTCATCCACAATAAATGTCCACACCTCTTCTGCCGTCTCAAAGTAGTGGTGCTTCCCTTGGTGTGTGACCCACAGTCTTGCTGGCTGCAACATTCCGAATTTGACCTTCTTTTTGTGAAGCACCGCCTTAGCCCGATTGAAACTTGCCCTCCTTCTCGCCACCTCCGCACTCCAATCTTGATATACGCGGATCACCGCGTTCTCCCACCTATTGCTCCGAGTTTTCTTCGCCCATCTGAGGACCGTCTCTCTGTCATTGTAGCGGTGAAACCTCACCACTATAGCTCGAGGTATTTCTCCAGCCCTCGGTCTTCACGCCATAACTCGATAAGCTCCCTCCACCTCCAACGGGCCCGTCGGGGCCTCCGATCCCATTAACAAGTGAAGCATCGTGCTCACATATGCCCCGACGTCCGCCCCCTCTGCGCCTTCGGGAAGACCCAGAATCCTTAAATTCTTCCTCCTCGCATTATTCTCCAGCACCTCCAGCCTTTCCACACACCTTTTGTGCTGTGCCTCGTGCATCTCTGTCTTCACCACCAGGCCCTGTATTTCGTCTTCATTTTCAGCGGCCTTTGCCTTCACGACCCGAAGCTCCTGCTCCTGGGTCTTTTGCTCCTCCTTTAGCCCTTCAATCGCCTGTAATATCGGGGCCAGCAGCTCCTTCTTCATCTCCTTTTTCAGTTCTTCCACACAGCGCCGCAGGAACTCTTGTTGGTCAGGGCCCCATACTAAACGGCCACCTTCCGACGCCATCTTGCTTTGAGCTTGCCTTCCTTGCCGCTGCTCTAGAGGATCCTCCGCAATCCGGCCGCTTTCCTCTCCCTTTTCCATACGTGTCCGGGGGGATTCCCTTCTGGTTTACCGCACAGTGTTTTTAGCCGTTAAAATTGCCGCTGGGGCTCCTATTAAGAGCCCAAAAGTCCGGTCCACCAGGAGCTGCCGAAACGTGCGAATTAGCTGATCATCGCCGCACCCGGAAGTCCAGATAAGACATTTCTTATGACTCCCCACGTTCGGGTCAAATCAAATTTAATAACCACCCCTTATTTATTTATGAAACCGTTGCAAGCTGTAAAAGATCCTTACTCCCCATTGAGATTTAGCAGCTGAAAAGATCCTTATGTATCTCCTAATGCAACTCTCTAAACATAGTCTATTTACTTACAAACCACTTGATCAGGAAAGTTATTACAAATGCACGCACCGAGCACCTTTAGTCCTTATCCCTCAACTCCTCCAGCCAAATTGTCTCCAGGAACCTTAATGAAACCATTTACATACACAAACGTACACACGGACCCCACAGGGATCTGTGCTGGCCCTCAGCTTCTTCCAATTTATATAAATGACTTTGATGAGGGGAGCGAAGGCATGATAACTAAATTTGCAGACAACATAAAGATGGTGTATGGGTTCTTCCTGTTTATTCCCTTATTTCCCTATTATTTTGCCATTATCATTTTTGGTTCATGGGTAATTACTGGACATATATCTTTATGTCAAGCCGCAGAGCGAATGGAAACTCCGCAGTTACAGGAGAGAACATTTAGCTAGTTTCTGTAAGTTTGAACAGGAGTTTCAGACTTGTCGGCACCAGTGAGAGAGATGGGCTGGGACTCAGTTTGATTGATTGGTTGGGGGGGCTAATTTATTGGCAAGAAAGGCCGTACTCTGCCCAGTAACAGGCGGTGATTAGAACCTGTCCCAGTGGAATTATTTAGAACATAGAACATTACAGCGCAGTACAGGCCCTTCGGCCCTCGATGTTGCGCCGACCTGTGAAACCACTCTAAAGCCCATCTACACCTTATTATCCATATGTCTATCCAATGACCATTTGAATGTCCTTAGTGTTGGCGAGTTCACTACTGTTGCAGGCAGGGCATTCCACACCCTTACTACTCTCTGAGTAAAGAACCTACCTCTGACATCTGTCTTATATCTATTACCCCTCAATTTAAAGATATGTCCCCTCGTGCTAGACATCACCATCTGAGGAAAAAGGCTCTCACTGTCCACCCTATCCAATCCTCTGATCATCTTGTATGCCTCGATTAAGTCACCTCTTAACCTTCTTCTCTCTAATGAAAACAGCCTTAAGCCCCTCAGCCTTTCCTCATAAGATCTTCCCTCCATACAAGGCAACATCCTGGTAAATCTCCTCTGCACCCTTTCCAATGCTTTCACATCCTTCCTATAATGCGGCGACCAGAACTGCACGCAATACTCCAAATGCGACCGCACCAGAGTTTTGTACAGCTGCAACATGACCTCATGGCTCCGAAACTCGATCCCTCTACCAAGAAACGCTAACACACTGTACGCCTTCTTAACAACCCTATCAGCCTGGGTGGCAACTTTCAGGGATCTATGTACATTGACACCGAGATCTCTCTGCTCATCCACACTACCAAGATCTTACCATTAGCCCAGTACTCTGTATTCCTGTTACTCCTTCCAAAATGAATCTCCTCACACTTTTCTGCATTAAACTCCATTTGCCACCTCTCAGCCCAGCTCTGCAGCTTATCTATGCCCCTCTGTAACCTGCAACATCCTTCCGCACTGTCCACAACTCCACCGACTTTAGTGTCATCGCAAATTTACTCACCCATCCTTCTACGCCCTCTTCCAGGTCATTTATAAAAATGACAAACAACAGTGGCCCCAAAACAGATCCTTGTGGTACACCACTAGTAACTGGACTCCAGTCTGAACATTTCCCATCAACCACCACCCTCTGTCTTCTTACAGCTAGCCAATTTCTGATCCAAACTGCTAAATCACCCTGAATCCCCAGCCTCTGTATTTTCTGCAGTAGCCTACCGTGGGGAACCTTATCAAACGCTTTACTGAAATCCATATACACCACATCAACTGCTCTACCCTCGTCTACCTGTTTGGTCACCTTCTCAAAGAACTCAATAAGGTTTGTGAGGCACGACCTACCTTTCACAAAACCGTGTTGACTATCTCTAATCAAATTATTCCTTTCCAGATGATTATACATCCTATCTCTTGTAAACCTTTCCAAGATTTTTCCCACAACAGAAGTAAGGCTCACTGGACTATAGTTACCGGGGTTGTCTCTACTCCCCTTCTTGAACAAGGGGACAACATTTGCTATCCTCCAGTCTTCTGGCACTATTCCTGTAGACAATGACGACATAAAAATCAAAGCCAAAGGCCCAGCAATCTCCTCCCTAGCTTCCCAGAGAATCCTAGGATAAATCCCACCCGGCCCAGGGGACTTATCTATTTGCACACTTTCCAGAATTGCTAACACCTCCTTCTTATGAACCTCAAGCCCTTCTCGTCTAGTAGCCTAAATCTCAGTATTCTCCACGACAACATTGTCCTTTTCCTGTGTGAATACTGACAAAAAATATTCATTTTGCCCCTCTCTTATCTCCTCGGACTCCACGCACAACTTCCCACTACTGTCCTTGACTGGCCCTACTCTTACCCTAGTCATTCTTTTATTCCTGACATATCTATAGAAAGCTTTAGGGTTATCCCAGTGAAAACATTAATAGTAAGCGGCGCGGCAGGTTGTTACATGAAGATATGGGGTCAACGACAAGGAAAATTAGGAGAAAGGTTAAGAGGCAATATAACTTAGGAGAGGTTACTGATCGAGGTGTTAAGATTCAGAACAGAGGTAAAAAAGCCAACATAAGTGTACTTTACCTGAATGCTCGTAGTATTCGGAATAAGGTAAATGAGTTGATGGCACAAATCATCGTGAATGACTATGATTTAGTGGCCATTACTGAAACATGGTTAAAGGATGGTCACAACTGGGAGTTAAATATCCGAGGGTATCAAACTTTTCGGAAGGACAGAGTGGATGGTAAGGGAGGTGGTGTAGCTCTGTTATTTAAGGATGATACCCGGGCAACAGTAAGGGATGACATCGGTGCTATGGAGGATAAGGTTGAATCCATTTGGGTGGAAATCAGGAAAAGTAAGGCGAAAAAGTCACTGATAGGAGTAATCTATAGGCCACCAAATAGTAACATTATGGTGGGGCAGGCAATAAACAAAGAAATAACAGATGCATGTAGAAATGGTACAGCAGTTATCATGGGGGATTTTAATCTACATGTTGATTGGTTTAACCAGGTCGGTCAAGGCAGCCTTGAGGAGGAGTTTATAGAATGTGTCCGCAATAGTTTCCTAGAACAGTATGTAATGGAACCTACGAGGGAACAAGCGGTCCTAGGTCTGGTCCTGTGTAATGAGACAGGATTGATTCAGGATCTCATAGTTAGGGATCCTCTCGGAAGGAGCGATCACAATATGGTGGAATTTAAAATACAGGTGGAGGGTGAGAAGGTAAAATCAAGCACTAGTGTTTTGTGCTTAAACAAAGGAGATTACAATGGGATGAGAGAAGAACTAGCTAAGGTAGACTGGGAGCAAAGACTTTATAGTGAAACAGTTGAGGAACAGTGGAGAACCTTCCAAGTGATTTTTCACAGTGCTCAGCAAAGGTTTATACCAACAAAAAGGAAGGACGGTAAAAAGAGGGAAAATCGACCGTGGATACCTAAGGAAATAAGGGAGAGTATCATATTGAAGGAAAAAACATACAAAGTAGCAAAGATCAGTGGGAGACTAGAGGACTGGAAAATCTTTAGGGGGCAACAGAAAGCTACTAAAAAAGCTATAAAGAAGAGTAAGATAGAATATGAGAGTAAACTTGCTCAGAATATAAAAACAGATAGTAAAAGTTTCTACAAATACATAAAACAAAAAAGAGTGGCTAAGGTAAATATTGGTCCTTTAGAGGATGAGAAGGGAGATTTAATAATGGGAGATGAGGAAATGGCTGAGGAACTGAACAGGTTTTTTGGGTCGGTCTTCACAGTGGTCTTTTTACGCAGAGGGTAGTGGGTGCCTGGAACTCGCTACCGGAGGAGGTAGTGGAAGCAGGGACGATAGGGACATTTAAGGGGCATCTTGACAAATATATGAATAGGATGGGAATAGAAGGATACGGACCCAGGAAGTGTAGACGATTGTAGTTTAGTCGGGCAGCATGGTCGGCACGGGCTTGGAGGGCCGAAGGGCCTGTTCCTGTGCTGTACATTTCTTTGTTCTTTGTTCTTTGTTGGAAGACACAAATAACATGCCAGTGACTGATGGAAATGAGGCTATGTTTTCCGGGTCCTTAAGGGGGAGGGGGAGCAGCCCCAAGTCGTGGTCCACATTGGCACTAACGACATAGGTAGGAAAGGGGACAAGGATGTCAGGCAGGCTTTCAGGGAGCTAGGATGGAAGCTCAGAACTAGAACAAACAGAGTTGTTATCTCTGGGTTGTTTCCCGTGCCACGTGATAATGAGATGAGGAATAGGGAGAGAGAGCAAGTAAACACGTGGCTACAGGGATGGTGCAGGCGGGAGTGATCAGATTTCTGGATAACTGGGGCTCTTTCTGGGGAAGGTGGGACCTCTACAGACAGGATGGTCTACATCTGATCCTGAGGGGCACAAATTTCCTGGGGGGGAGATTTGTTAGTGCTCTTTGGGGGGGTTTAAACTAATGCAGCAGGGGCATGGGAACCTGTATTGTAGTTTTAGGGTACGGGAGAATGAGAGTATAGAGGTCAGGAGCACAGATTTGACGTCGCAGGAGGGGGACAGTGTTCAGGTAGGTGGTTTGAAGTGTGTCTACTTCAATGCCAGGAGTATACGAAATAAGGTAGGGGAACTGGCAGCATGGGTTGGTACCTGGGACTTCGATGTTGTGGCCATTTCGGAGACATGGATAGAGCAGGGACAGGAATGGATGTTGCAGGTTCCAGGGTTTACGTGTTTTAGTAAGCTCAGAGAAGGAGGCAAAAGAGGGGGAGGTGTGGCGCTGCTAGTCAAGAGCAGTATTACGGTGGCGGAGAGGATGCTAGATGGGGACTCATCTTCCGAGGTAGTATGGGCTGAGGTTAGAAACAGGAAAGGAGAGGTCACCCTGTTGGGAGTTTTCTATAGACCTCCAAATAGTTCTAGGGATGTAGAAGAAAGGATGGCGAGGATGATCCTGGATAAGAGCGAAAGTAACAGGGTAGTTATTATGGGAGACTTTAACTTTCCAAATATTGACTGGAAAAGATATAGTTCGAGTACATTAGATGGGTCGTTTTTTGTACAGTGTGTGCAGGAGGGTTTCCTGACACAATATGTTGACAGGCCAACAAGAGGCGAGGCCACGTTGGATTTGGTTTTGGGTAATGAACCAGGCCAGGTGTTGGATTTGGAGGTAGAAGAGCACTTTGGGGACAGTGACCACAATTCGGTGACGTTTACGTTAATGATGGAAAGGGATAAGTATACACCGCAGGGCAAGAGTTATAGCTAGGGGAAGGGCAATTATGATGCCATTAGACGTGACTTGGGGGGGATAGGTTGGAGAAGTAGGCTGCAAGTGTTGGGCACACTAGATAAGTGGAGCTTGTTCAAGGATCAGCTATTGCGTGTTCTTGATAAGTACGTACCGGTCAGGCAGGGAGGAAGGCGTAGAGCGAGGGAACCGTGGTTTACCAAAGAAGTGGAATCTCTTGTTAAGAGGAAGAAGGAGGCCTCTGTGAAGATGAGGTGTGAAGTTTCAGTTGGGGCGATGGATAGTTACAAGGTAGCGAGGAAGGATCTAAAGAGAGAGCTAAGACGAGCAAGGAGGGGACATGAGAAGTATTTGGCAGGTAGGATCAAGGAAAACACAAAAGCTTTCTATAGGTATGTCAGGAATAAGCGAATGACTAGGGTAAGAGTAGGACCAGTCAAGGACAGGGATGGGAAGTTGTGTGTGGAGTCTGAAGAGATAGGCGAGATACTAAATGAATATTTTTCGTCAGTATTCACTCAGGAAAAAGATAATGTTGTGGAGGAGAATACTGAGTCCCAGGCTATTAGAATAGATGGCATTGAGGTACGTAGGGAAGAGGTGTTGGCAATTCTGGACAGGCTGAAAATAGATAAGTCCCCGGGGCCTGATGGGATTTATCCTAGGATTCTCTGGGAGGCCAGGGAAGAGATTGCTGGACCTTTGGCTTTGATTTTTATGTCATCATTGGCTACAGGAATAGTGCCAGAGGACTGGAGGATAGCAAATGTGGTCCCTTTGTTCAAAAAGGGGAGCAGAGACAACCCCGGCAACTATAGAACGGTGAGCCTCACGTCCGTAGTGGGTAAAGTCTTGGAGGGGATTATAAGAGACAATATTTATAATCATCTAGATAGGAATAATATGATCAGGGATAGTCAGCATGGCTTTGTGAAGGGTAGGTCATGCCTCACAAACCTTGTCGAGTTCTTTGGGAAGGTGACTGAACAGGTAGACGAGGGTAGAGCAGTTGATGTGGTGTATATGGATTTCAGTAAAGCGTTTGATAAGGTTCCCCACGGTAGGCTATTGCAGAAAATACGGAGGCTGGGGATTGAGGGTGATTTAGAGATGTGGATCAGAAATTGGCTAGCTGAAAGAAGACAGAGGGTGGTGGTTGATGGGAAATGTTCAGAATGGAGTTCAGTTACAAGTGGCGTACCACAAGGATCTGTTCTGGGGCCGTTGCTGTTTGTCATTTTTATCAATGACCTAGAGGAGGGCGCAGAAGGGTGGGTGAGTAAATTTGCAGACGACACTAAAGTCGGTGGTGTTGTCGACAATGTGGAAGGATGTAGCAGGTTACAGAGGGACATCGATAAGCTGCAGAGCTGGGCTGAGAGGTGGCAAATGGAGTTTAATGTAGAGAAGTGTGAGGTGATTCACTTTGGAAGGAATAACAGGAATGCGGAATATTTGGCTAATGGTAAAGTTCTTGGAAGTGTAGATGAGCAGAGGGATCTAGGTGTCCATGTACATAAATCCCTGAAAGTTGCCACCCAGGTTGATAGGGTTGTGAAGAAGGCCTATGGAGTGTTGGCCTTTATTGGTAGAGGGATTGAGTTCCGGAGTCAGGAGGTCATGTTGCAGCTGTACAAAACTCTGGTACGGCCGCATTTGGAGTATTGCGTACAGTTCTGGTCACCGCATTATAGAAAGGACGTGGAGGCTTTGGAGCGGGTGCAGAGGAGATTTACCAGGATGTTGCCTGGTATGGAGGGAAAATCTTATGAGGAAAGGCTTATGGACTTGAGGTTGTTTTCGTTGGAGAGAAGAAGGTTAAGAGGAGACTTAATAGAGGCATACAAAATGATCAGGGGGTTAGATAGGGTGGACAGTGAGAGCCTTCTCCCGCGGATGGAAATGGCTGGCACGAGGGGACATAGCTTTAAACTGAGGGGTAATAGATATAGGACAGAGGTCAGAGGTAGGTTCTTTACACAAAGAGTAGTGAGGCCGTGGAATGCCCTACCTGCTACAGTAGTGAACTCGCCAACATTGAGGGCATTTAAAAGTTTATTGGATAAGCATATGGATGACAATGGCATAGTGTAGGTTAGATGGCTTTTGTTGCGGTGCAACATCGTGGGCCGAAGGGCCTGTACTGCGCTGTATCGTTCTATGTTCTATGACAGGTGAGGACCTTGAGAGGATTGTTATCACCAAGGAGGTAGTGATGGGCAAGCTAATGGGGCTAAAGGTAGACAAGTCTCCTGGCCCTGATGGAATGCATCCCAGAGTGCTAAAAGAGATGGCTAGGGAAATTGCAAATGCACTAGTGATAATTTACCAAAATTCACTAGACTCTGGGGTGGTCCCAGCGGATTGGAAATTAGCAAACGTGACACCACTGTTTAAAAAAGGAGGTAGGCAGAAAGCGGGTAATTATAGGCCAGTGAGCTTCACTTCGGTTGTAGGGAAGATGCTGGAATCTATCATCAAGGAAGAAATAGCGAGGCACCTGGATGGAAATTGTCCCATTGGGCAGACGCAACATGGGTTCATAAAGGGCAGGTCATGCCTAACTAATTTAGTGGAATTCTTTGAGGACATTAACAGTGCGGTAGATAACGGGGAGCCAATGGATGTGGTATGTCTGGATTTCCAGAAAGCCTTTGACAAGGTGCCACACAAAAGGTTGTTGCATAAGATAAAGATGCATGGCATTAAGGGGAAAGTAGTAGCATGGATAGAGGATTGGTTAATTAATAGAAAGTAAAGAGTGGGGATTAATGGGTGTTTCTCTGGTTGGCAATCAGTAGCTAGTGGTGTCCCTCAGGGATCAGTGTTGGGCCCACAACTGTTCACAATTTACATAGATGATTTGGAGTTGGGGACCAAGGGCAATGTGTCCAAGTTTGCAGACGGCACTAAGATAAGTGGTTCAGCAAAAAGTGCAGAGGATACTGGAAGTCTGCAGAGGGATTTGGATAGGCTAAGTGAATGGGCTAGGGTCTGGCAGATGGAATACAATGTTGACAAATGTGAGGTTATCCATTTTGGTAGGAATAACAGCAAAAGGGATTATTATTTAAATGATAAAATATTAAAACATGCTGCTGTGCAGAGAGACCTGGGTGTGCTAGTGCATGAGTCGCATAAAGTTGGTTTACAGGTGCAACAGGTGATCAAGAAGGCAAATGGAATTTTGTCCTTCATTGCTAGAGGGATGGAGTTTAAGACTAGGGAGGTTCTGCTGCAATTGTATAAGGTGTTAGTGAGGCCACACCTGGAGAATTGTGTTCAGTTTTGGTCTCCTTACTTGAGAAAGGACGTACTGGCACTGGAGGGTGTGCAGAGGAGATTCACTACGTTAATCCCAGAGCTGAAGGGGTTGGGTTACGAGGAGAGGTTGAGTAGACTGGGACTGTACTCGTTGGAATTTAGAAGGATGAGGGGGGATCTTATAGAAACATATAAGATTATGAAGGGAATAGATAGGATAGATGCGGGCAGGTTGTTTCCACTGGCGGGTGAAAGCAGAACTAGGGGGCATAGCCTCAAAATAAGGGGAAGTAGATTTAGGACCAAGTTTAGGAGAAACTTCTTCACCCAAAGGGTTGTGAATCTCTGGAATTTCTTGCCCAGTGAAGCAGTAGAGGCTCCTTCATTAAATGTTTTTAAGATAAAGATAGATAGTTTTTTGAAGAATAAAGGGATTAAGGTTTATGGTGTTCGGGCCGGAAAGTGGAGCTGAGTCCACAAAAGATCAGCCATGATCTCATTGAATGGCGGAGCAGGCTCGAGGGGCCAGGTGGCCTACTCCTGCTCCTAGTTCTTATGTTCTTATCCTTGATCCTACCTGCCAAAGACTTCTCATGTCCCCTCCTGCCTCCTTGCAGAGTCCCATGGGGTTTCAATTTGACTCCTGGGCACAAAGACAAGGACCTGATATTGTTTCTCCCTCTCTGGAAGGGCTGAGAGTGTTATATTTATAATACTAGTGGAGGCCTGAATGAAGCTGCACTAAAAACCTCAAACTGAAATCGAGGTTTGAAGAACGGCGGGATCCTGGAAAGATCCGCCTGAAACAAAAACTCTTTCTCACTTTTTTACCCCTCTGTTTGTTTGTTTGTCTTGTGTGTGTAGAAGGTGGGGAGGGGGGGGCAAGTTAAAGTGGGAATTAATAACGGGATAATAGTTAACCGGTTGTATTTGCTGCATATTTCATTATAGTTCTTGTTATAAATAAACAGTAATTGTTTTTAAACCTACAAACCTGGTGACCGTAATTATTGAGCAGCCAAGGGCCAACGACCTCGCGTATTTTTTGAAGAATATTGGTTTATTCAATTGTGCTGTTACTCTGTGTCAAGTGGGGCTGGAATTGACTGTGCACTAGCCCTGAATGTCGTAGCAATCGGCAGGGTTTGCAGATGGATATAGAAATGCTGAGTGAGTGGGAAAAACTGTGGCAGATAGAATATCATGTGGGAAAGTATGACACTGTCTACAATTCCCGCTGCCTCGGAAAGGCAGCCAGCATAACTAAGGACCCCACGCACCCCGGACATACTCTCTTCCACCTTCTTCCGTCAGGAAAAAGATACCAAAGTTTGAGGTCACGTACCAACTGACTCAAGAACAGCTTCTTCCCTACCGCCATCAGACTTTTGAATGGACCTACCTCGTATTAAGTTGATCTTTTCTCAACACCTTGCTATAACTGTAACATTATATTCTGCAGTCTCTCCTTCCTTCCCGATGTACGGTATGCATTGTTTGTACAGCATGCAAGAAACAATACTTTTCACTGTATACTGATACGTGACAATAATAAATCAAATAAATCAAATGCTGTTCGTCTGTATTATGAGAGCCATGATGTGGAGATGCCGGCGTTGGACTGGGGTGAGCACAGTACGAAGTCTTACAACACCAGGTTAAAGTCCAACAGGTTTGTTTCAAACACTAGCTTTCAGAGCACTGCTCCTTCCTCAGGTGAAGTGCTCCAAAAGCTAGTGTTTAAAACAAACCTGTTGGACTTTAACCTGGTGTTGTGAGACTTCGTACTGTATTATGAGAGGAATTGAACGTAACAGTAAGGGTATTATTTTTCAGTTATACAGGCCAGTGATGAGACCACATGCTGAATACTGTGTTATACTGGGCAGTGATGAGACCCTCTGTCGAATACTGTGTTATACTGGGCAGTGATGAGACCACATGCTGAATACTGTGTTATACTGGGCAGTGATGAGACCCTCTGTCGAATACTGTGTTATACTGGGCAGTGATGAGACCCTCTGTCGAATACTGTGTTATACTGGGCAGTGATGAGACCCTCTGTCGAGTACTGTGTTATACTGGGCAGTGATGAGACCCTCTGTCGAATACTGTGTTATACTGGGCAGTGATGCGACCCTCTGTCGAATACTGTGTTATACTGGGCAGTGATGAGACCCTCTGTCGAATACTGTGTTATACTGGGCAGTGATGAGACCCTCTGTCGAATACTGTGTTATACTGGGCAGTGATGAGACCCTCTGTCGAATACTGTGTTATACTGGGCAGTGATGAGACCACATGCTGAATACTGTGTTATACTGGGCAGTGATGAGACCCTCTGTCGAATACTGTGTTATACTGGGCAGTGATGAGACCCTCTGTCGAATACTGTGTTATACTGGGCAGTGATGAGACCGTCTGTCGAATACTGTGTTATACTGGGCAGTGATGAGACCCTCTGTCGAATACTGTGTTATACTGGGCAGTGATGAGACCGTCTGTCGAATACTGTGTTATACTGGGCAGTGATGAGACCCTCTGTCGAATACTGTGTTATACTGGGCAGTGATGAGACCCTCTGTCGAATACTGTGTTATACTGGGCAGTGATGAGACCCTCTGTCGAATACTGTGTTATACTGGGCAGTGATGAGACCACATGCTGAATACGGTGTGCAGTTTTGGTCACTTTATTTAAGGAAGGATGAAAATGCCTTGGAGACGGTGCAGAGGTTCTTCGATTGATACCAGGAATGAGTGGGTTGTCTAATGAGGAAAGCTTGGACAGACCGGGGCTGTTTCCACTGGAGTTTAGAAGAGTGAGGGTGGATTGATTGAAGGATATCAGACCCTGGACAAGGTGGAGGTGGAAAGGATGTTTCCTCTTGTGGCTGAGTCCAGAACTAGGGGTCACAGTTTTAAAATTAATCCCTTTTAGGACAGAGATGAGGAGAATCTTTTCTGAGGGTTTGTGGTGGTATGTATTAGGGGTAGTACGGTACCTGTGAAGCCGAGAGGCTATTGGCTGACAGGTCCCGGGTCCTGGTTTGATCTGCCGCCTGCTGGCTCCGCCCAGAAGGCGGAGTATAAGAGCTTGAGTTCTCCCAGCAGCCGCATTCTGTAACTGAGTTGCTGGGGAACAAGTCTTGCTGAATAAAGCCTCGATTGACTTCATCACTTCTCGACTTGAGTGAGTAATTGTTGCGCGACAATTTATTAAGCAAGCTTAAAAAGACTATGGAGCTCCGGATCACCCCGGAGTGTCTGCGAATCAGCCCCCATGCAGCAAACTCGGCGGCCGTGTTTAAACACTGGCTAGCATGCTTTGAAGGTTACCTCCGAACGGCCCCCGGCTGGACCACGGAAGATCAGAAAATGCAGGTCCTGCATTCCAGGGTGAGCCCGGAGATCTACACGCTCATCGAAGACGCGGAGGATTTCCCGACGGTGCTCACCATGCTGGAATCTACATTCGGCCCATAAACCTGGTCTACGCACGCCACCAACTCGCGACGAGACGGCAAACCCCCGGAGAATCGCTCGACGAGTTCTACAGCACACTGTTGATTTTGGGAAGGAACTGCAACTGCCCGTCGGTGAGCGCAAACAAGCACACGGAGCTCCTAATCAGGGATGCTTTTGTGGCAGGTATGACTTCTTCTCAAATTCGCCAAAGACTGTTAGAGAGAGACTCGTTAGGACTCACAGAGGCACGGGCCCTTGCGGCCTCCCTCGAGGTGGCCTCACAAAATGCCCGCGCCTATGGCCCCAACCGCGCGGCAGCCCCTTGGGCTCCGTGGACCCCCGTTGCGACCGACTCCCCGGCACCCCCCACACCCCCGCAAGCCTGCGCGGCTAAAGCACCAGACCATCCCGGTGGGCCCCGCTGCTATTTTTGCGGGCAGGCGAAACACCCCCGGCAGTGCTGCCCGGCCCGCTCAGCTATTTGTAAGAGCTGCGGCAAAAAGGGGCATTACGCAGCGGTGTGCCAGTCCCGGGGGGTCGCCGCAATCTCCGGGGGAGAACGGGGACAGCAGACTCAACCCCCCCAACGATCCATGTGCGGCCCGCGGGCGCCGCCATTTTGGGTCCCGGACACCACGTGGGGAGGATGGGCGCCGCCATCTTGTGACCCCCCCCCGGCCATGTGCGATTCATGGGGGCGGCCATTTTGTCCACCCCCGACCGCGTGTGATCCATGGACGCCGCCATCTTGGCTGATAGCCAAGGACCCCAGCATAGACGGCTCCACGGGGTCTGAAGAAAACGCCGCGATGCAACTACCACGACTGGCTTCGATGACCCTGGACCAATCGCGGCCCCGGACGCTCATAATGGCAACAACAACGGTGTTGGTCAACGGGTACGAGACGCCATGCCTGATCGATTCTGGGAGCACGGAAAGTTTTGTCCACCCGGATACGGTAAGACGCTGTTTTCTTTCCATTTGTCCGAGCACCCAAAAGATTTTCCTGGCAGCGGGATCCCATTCCGTAGAGATCAAAGGGTTCTGCATCGCGAACCTAACGGTGCAAGGGAGGAGTTTAAGAATTATAGGCTTTATGTCCTTTCCCAACTCTGCGCTCCCACCCTCTTGGGGTTAGATTTCCAGTGTAACCTCCAGAGCCTTTCATTCCAATTCGGCGGCCCAATACCCCCACTCACTATCTGCAGCCTCGCAACCCTCAAGGTTGAACCGCCTTCCTTGTTTGCAAACCTCACCCCAGATTGCAAACCCGTCGCCACTAGGAGCAGACGGTACAGCGCCCAGGATCGGACGTTTATCCAGTCTGAAGTCCAGCGGCTGCTGAAGGAAGGCATAATCCAGGCCAGCAATAGTCCCTGGAGAGCCCAGGTGGTAGTTGTGAAGACCGGGGAGATGCAGAGGATGGTCGTAGACTATAGTCAGACCATCAATAGGTACACGCAGCTAGATGCGTACCCTCTCCCCCGCATATCCGACATGGTCAATCGGATTGCTCAGTATAAGGTCTTTTCCACCGTGGACCTCAAGTCCGCCTACCACCAGCTCCCCATCTGCCCGAGTGACCGGAAGTACACAGCCTTCGAGGCAGATGGGCGGCTCTACCATTTTTTAAGGGTCCCATTTGGCGTCACGAACACAGTCATTTAAGCCCTTGGCACCATATTCACACTGTTCGGTTTCCCCGCGTACATCTATAGCGACAGGGGGTCCTCCTTCATGAGCGACGGACTGCGTCAGTTCCTGCTCAGCAAGGGCATTGCCTCGAGCAGGACGACCAGTTACAACCCTCGGGGGAACGGTCAGGTAGAAAGGGAGAACGGTACGGCCTGGAAGACCGTCCTACTGGCCCTACGGTCCAGAAATCTCCCAGTTTCCCGGTGGCAGGAGGTCCTCCCGGATGCTCTCCACTCCATCCGGTCGCTGCTGTGTACCACCACTAACCAAACGCCTGACGAGCGCATCCTTGTCTTCCCTAGGAAGTCCTCCTCCGGAACGTCGCTGCCGACCTGGCTGGCGGCCCCAGGACCCATCTTGCTCCGAAAGCATGTGCGGGCGCACAAATCGGACCCGTTGGTCGAGAGGGTTCACCTTCTCCACGCAAACCCTCAGTACGCCTGCGTGGTGTACCCCGATGGCCGACAGGACACGGTCTCCCTGCGGGACCTGGCGCCCGCCGGAAACACACACACACTCCCAACACCGATCACCCCCTCCCTGCCACCGGCGCACCCCACGACCGCTCCCTTCCCGGGTGGATCGGTCCTCCTCCCGTGCCCGCCCAGGAGTAAAGAAACAGGGACGAACAGCGCAACGCTCCCAGAGACGACAGTGCCCGAGCCAGCACCTGCACCACCACCGGGGCTGAGGCGATCGACGAGGACGACCAGGGCGCCCGCTCGACTTGCGGAATCCGCGTGACAAAAAAAACAGTAAATAATCCTGACAGAACTTGTACATAGTTAACTGTTGGGCTAAATGCATAGCCACTGTACGAAATTAGTTCCAGGACCAGCCTTGTAAACCTCTACCACCATGCGAACCACCACCCCGCCAGGTTCTTTCTTAACAAGGGGTGAATGTGGTGGTATGTATTAGGGGTAGTACGGTACCTGTGTAGCCGAGAGGCTATTGGCTGACAGGTCCCGGGTCCTGGTTGGATCTGCCGCCTGCTGGCTCCGCCCAGAAGGCGGAGTATAAGAGCCCGAGTTCTCCCAGCAGCCGCATTCTGTAACTGAGCTGCTGGGGAACAAGTCTTGCTGATAAAGCCTCGATTGACTTCATCTCTTCTCGACTTGAGTGAGTAATTGTTGCGCTACAGGGTTGTCAGACTTTGGAACTCTGTGCCTCAGAAGGCGGTGGAGGCGATGTCACTGAATATGTTTAAGATGGAGGCAGATAGATTCTTATGAGGAAAGAAGATCAAAGGTTATCGGGGGTAGATGGACAGTCGAGCTCGAACACAAACTGAATAACCACGATCTTGTGGAATAGTGCAGCAGGCTGAAGGGGCCGAATGGTTCACTTCTGTTCCTATTTGTATGTTTCGGGTCAGTGACCTTTCAGAGTAAGGGTAATATATTCTCTCAATGGAATTTCTAAAGGTCTTTGAGAATAGAGACCAGAGCGAGTGGGGGAAGGGCACAGGATGTGCAAATCAGAATTCAGCTCGGAGCGTCCGGGGGAGCTAGGACCCAGAGGAGTCATCTGAATATCCAGCTCCATCGGGAGCCCCGCCCCCTGACCGGGCCGCGCCCCCTCACCGGGCCACGCCTCCGGACCAGGCCACGCCTCCTGATCAGGCCACGCCCCCTCACCCGGCCACGCCTCCGGACCAGGCCACGCCCCCGCCGCCATGTTGTCTCGCTCTCTCTCTCCATTTCTCCGTTTCTGTCGTTTTAGCTCCGCCGCGACCCCGGGGCCGAAAGTGGCCGTGGTGAGGGGTGGGGTGGGGGGAGGGAGGGGGAGGGGGGGTGGGGTGGGGGGAGGGAGGGGGAGGGGGGGTGGGGGGAGGGAGGGGGAGGGGGGGTGGGGGGAGGGGGGGGGGGGGAGGGGGAGGGGGGGGGGAGGGGGAGGGGGAGGGGGGGGGAGGGGGAGGGGGGGGAGGGGGAGGGGGGGAGGAGGGGGAGGGGGGAGGGGGGGGGAGGGGGGGGGAGGGGGAGGGAGGGGAGGGTGGGGTGAGGGGGAGGGGGGGAGGGGGTGAGGGGGAGGGGGGGAGGGGGAGAGGGGGGGGTGAGAGGGGGGGGGGGAGGGGGGGGGGGGGAGGGGGGGTGAGAGAGGGGGGGGTGAGGGGGGGGGGGTGAGGGGGAGGGGGGGTGAGAGGGGGGGGGTTGGGGGGAGGGGGGTTGTCTCGTAAGAAGGGGGGTGGTCTCGGGGGGAGGGGAGAGAGGGTGGTCTCGAGGGGGAGGGGGAGTGGGCTCGTGGGGGAGGGGGAGTGGTCTCGAGGGGGAGGGGAGGGTGGGTGGTCTCGGGGGGGAGGGGAGGGTGGGTGGTCTCGGGGGGGAGGGGAGGGTGGGTGGTCTCGTGGGGGAGGGTGGGTGGTCTCGGGGGGAGGGGAGGGTGGGTGGTCTCGGGGGGGAGGGGAGGGTGGGTGGGTGGTCTCGGGGGGGAGGGGAGGGTGGGTGGTCTCGGGGGGGAGGGGAGGGTGGGTGGTCTCGGGGGGGAGGGGAGGGTGGGTGGTCTCGGGGGGGAGGGGAGGGTGGGTGGTCTCGGGGGGGAGGGGAGGGTGGGTGGTCTCGGGGGGGAGGGGAGGGTGGGTGGTCTCGGGGGGAGGGGGGTGGTCTCGGGGGGCGAGTGGGAGTGGTCTCGGGGGGAGCGTGAGTGAGCTCGTGGGGAGGGGGAGTGGTCTCAAGTGGGAGCGGGAGTGGTCTCGGGGGGAGGGGGAGGGGGAGTGGTCTCGGGGGGAGGGGGAGTGGGCTCGTGGGGAGGGGGAGTGGTCTCAAGTGGGAGGGGGAGTGGTCTCAGGGGAGGGGGAGTGGTCTCGGGGGGAGGGGGAGTGGTCTCAGGGGGAGAGGGAGGGGGAGTGGTCTCGAGGGGGAGGGGGAGTGGTCTCGAGGGGGAGGGGAGGGTGGGTGATCTCGGGGGGAGGGGAGTGGTCTCGAGGGGGAGGGGAGGGTGGGTGATCTCGGGGGGAGGGGAGTGGTCTCGAGGGGGAGGGGAGGGTGGGTGATCTCGGGGGGAGGGGGGTGGTCTCGGGGGTGAGGGGAGGGGGGTGGTCTCGGGGGGAGGGGGTGTGGTCTCGAGGTGGAGGGAGAGTGGTCTCGGGGTGCGGCGGAGGGGGGGTGGTCCCGGGGGGAGGGGGGTGGTCTCGGGGGGAGGGGGGTGGTCTCGGGGGGAGGGGAGAGAGGGTGGTCTCGAGGGGGATGGGGGGGTGTTGTCGAGGGGGAGGGGGCTGCTCTCGGGGGGGGGGTGGTCTCGGGGGTGTGGGGGGGGGTCTCGGGGGGGTGGTCTCGGGGGGTGGGGGGTCTCGGGGTGGTCTCGGGTGGAGGGGGGTGGTCTCGGGGGAGCGGGGGGGCTGGTCACCCCCCCCCCCGAGACCACCCCCCTCCCCGAGACCTCCCCCCTCCCCGAGACCTCCCCCCCGAGACCACCCCCCTCCCCCTCGCCCTCTGCTACTGAGAGGGTTGAAGCCTCAATTTTTCTTTGTCCTCCCAACAGGTTCTGTCCGGATGTGGTGTTTATGATGGAACCGAAATTCATGAAGCGTCAGCGTGAGAAAAACTTACAAAATTGGGATTTACTCTGTATCTAACCCCGTGCTGTGCCTGTCCTGGGAGTGTTTGATGGGGACAGTGTAGAGGGAGCTTTACTCTGTATCTAACCCCGTGCTGTACCTGTCCAGGGAGTGTTTGATGGGGACAGTGTCGAGGGAGCTTTACTCCGTGTCTAACCCCGTGCTGTACCTGTTCTGGGAGTGTTTGATGGGGACAGTGTAGAGGGAGCTTTACTCTGTATCTAACCCCGTGCTGTGCCTGTCCTGGGAGTGTTTGATGAGGGACAGTGTAGAGGGAGCTTTACTCTGTATCTAACCCCGTGCTGTACCTGTCCTGGGAGTGTTTGATGGGGACAGTGTAGAGGGAGCTTTACTCTGTATCTTTTAAATTAAGGATTGAAGAGACACATATTCTGCAAATGCATTTTACATAGTTTTAAAGTAACACCGAAGCCTGATAAAACAAACACTTTTAACTACATTTCTTCAAGGACAAGGGCTGAATTCCATGGCATCGAGGTGGCAGGAGTAAAGGCTCCATTGTTCTCATTTCGGGCCATTAGTGATTACAGCGTGAACCACATTCCATAACTTATAAGGCTGAAACCTTTTAAATTATTGCTGTGGTTTTAAAATGGACAGTTTATAAGACATCAAATCAAATATATATTTGATTCCAACTTTCTCAAAACATAACAATTTCAGAAAAAGCAGCATAATTCACTTTGCTAAATTGAAACAGACTTTGATTTATATTTTGCAAGTCATTTGCAATATCCAAGCCAGCATATTTGATAAAGCACATATTGCATACTTTAACATACACACATATGCAGATACACAACAAATAGAAGTAATGTTACATATTAAAGATGGACGGCTTGCCGTCAAATCAAATGTGTTGGAGTCTGACCCAAACCAATTCGGATTATATTGGGGTGCGATTAGATGACTTAAGACAGATATGAAAGGGTATAACTAAAGATGTTTCAGCCCGCCATTTTGAGTTTTAAGTTTGAATTTAGTTGGAGTTTAGTTTTAGATTAGTTTTTGATTAGTTTTTGATTAGGTTTCGTGGTAGAATGTTAGTTTTTGTTTTGTTGGTTTGAAGTTGAAGATTAGCTCTCTCTCTCTCTCTCTCTCTCTCAATCATATTTCATTTTCAGACTTTGACTTTTTAAAAGTTATTATTGAGCTGTTTGCTTAAGCAAGAAGATAATGTCTGTGATTCTTTTAAAAGCTTCACATCTAATACAAAGTTTCATTATTATTCAGTTATTAGTGAATTATTATTAATAATTTATTAATAAATTACATCAATTTTGATAATCATGTTACCATTTATTACTAGATCATATGCTCAACCTTTTATTGTATAATCATTTTATTTGTATACATGAAATTATTATTATCAATTGTTTATTGCTGAATTATGTAATCATGATATCAATTTTCAATCAGTATATCAATGTTAAGATCTGTAAAATGTTAGCCGTAATACTCATTTTCAGAAACAACTGTGACCAGGGCAATAGCAGACTAGTTCCGATTGCTAGTGGAGTTACGTATAGTTACCGTAGTTAGATCTTGTTAACCTTATCACTAGTATCAAAGTTAAAGTAAAGAACTCATGCAATTATTGTTATAGTTACTCAATAAACCTTTTGTTATTACTGGACGAGTTTGAATCTTCTTCATCGAGATTCAGAATACCTCATCATTAGCCAAGGATTGAGTAGCACATATTATCTACCACACAGGTAACAAAACATCGTATCAGGCGAGTGGCTTTAACAGAACTAGTTAGATTAGGTTAGACAAAAAGAGAAGAAAATTCAGACTGGACATTTGACTGTGGAAGACTTTGCAGCAAATGGATTCTCGACGACCTTCTGATTCGATGGTACTCTTTGGAGCTATAGGACAGCTGGAAACAACTGGTAATTTAAGTTACGACTGGAAAAGGTTTGAACAGATATTCCAAATATTTATCGCAGCTAATGATTTAAGCACGGCCACTGACGCAACGAAAATAGCACTTCTACTCTCAATAGGAGGGCATGAGGCTAGAGAAATCTATAATTGCTTGAATTACTTCATAAGGCAAAGACAACACCAAATTAGAAGTAATACTCAAAAAATTTGATGAACACTGTAAAGTCAGTCTGGTAAGATGCTGGAATGATTTAACTCTTGTCATAAATACCAGAGAAACGGAGGGCCCGTCACTGATTTTATTACAAATCTCAAGTTAATACCACAAGGCTGTGATTATGCTGATTTCAGAGACACTGTGATAATGAATCAATTAATTTCTGGACTATCTGATAATTTGAGGGAAGAACTTTCACAAAATAAGTATCTAACTCTAGAAATCGCTATACAAAAATGCCTTGCTTATGAGCAAAAACAAAATCAATACATTGAGTCTCTACAAACACAGAATCATTATCTAGAAAACAAAATCGGTAAAAATGGTGCGAACGCTCACCACGAGGCAGAGGCAGGATCTCACCCGATGCAACAGCACTTTTTGATTGGGAGCGATCTTGTGCGAGAGCGTTCCGGCCAGTACGCACATGCGCACTTCTCAAAAAGAAGCAAAACGGCAAACTGCACTTGCGAGCATGCGCGAGAAGCCGCTCATACACAGTTGCGAAAAGAGCGCACAGTAAAGGAAACTCAAATTGCGCATGCGCATTCGATTCCTACGCATGACGTCACAAGCGTCATGACGTCAGAGGACCCAGACCACGCCCACTTAAAAAGGGAAGTGCACAAAAATGAACAAAAACATTTAAAGCTACAAAACCCAATTTTCTTACCTCAAAAGTCTGAACAATGCCCGAACTTACACCAGCAGTTGAAAATAACTCACAACACCCTGGAACAAGCAGTCTGCACCACCCAAAGTGAAGAGCACAATGACAAATTTGAAACCAAAGAAGATGATTTGTTCATTGAACATGAAGAGAACGATAACAACTCCAAAACAAAAAGAGATGATTTGTCTATCGAACAATACACACAATACTGCTCAGACATGGCTGAGTTATTCGGATATGCTGATCACAGCATCAGCAACACGGTTGCAAAGCTCAAAACGACTCTACTCATGGTAGATGAATCAAATACCATGATGCCATGGCAGATCGTCGATACATTGGATGACAGCAACCTGTCAAATACCCAAGAAGAAAACAATGCCACACAGAGAGCGATGAGAGACTCCACGGAGCGAGCAATGAAAGACTCCACAGAGAGAGCGATGCAAGCCTCCACAGAGAGAGCGATGCAAGCCTCCTTAGACAGCTTGTTGACAGACTCAAAAATGGAAGCAAGCAAACACTCCATAGCGAACGCCATGCATGAGCAAGACTAAAATGGTCTATCCACCTTATCTGAGCAACCAGCAGCAGACTATGAAAGTCTACCAAGCTCACGTGAACAACAAAAAGACTATGAAAGTCTGCCCAGCTTATTTGAGCCACCAGAAGACGACTATGACAGTCTACCCAGCTCATTTAACCACCAAGAAGACACTGAATGTCTACCCACTGTATGTGAGAATAGTGACAATGTGATCAGAATCGACATACAGGATGTGCAGGATCACAGCGAGACTGACAGATCTCAGCTCGTCTGTACAGAAGCACTCAACAATCAGAAGGGCTACTCATGAGTCCAGAGAGACCACGTCAAATGAAATCGTGAAGATTTTGACTCCAGTAGAGGAGCACCAAGAAACCAAAGGTGATTCAAATGAACCAGAAATAACTCCAGAAAAGGAGCACAAAGAGATCACAGATGATTCAAATGAACCTGAAATGACTCTAGAAGAGGAGTACCAAGGAAGCAAAGAAGAGGAATCAAATCCACCACAAATGACTGATGTCACCAACATCGATGCAACACCAGATCATTCCCAAAATTCTCAAAGAAACGCTCAATGTAGCAGATACCACAAAGGACATTGACACCAATAACTGTGACAATGACTTAAATCATCCACACGGAAGACTCATTGAGCGCAACACGAACAACAAAAACCGCAAGAAGCACTGCAGAAACAAGAACAAGAACATCAACATCAAAAACTATAAGCACAACAAAAACTACATGAACAAGAAGCATAACAGAAACAACAAACACGACAAGAAAAATGACAAGAACTGCGACGAAAACAACAAAAACAGAAACAACAAGCACAACAACAAAAACAAGAACGACAGCGAATAAAACAAAAACAGATACAACAAGCACGACAAAAACAACAACAAGAACGACAACAAAGACAGAAACGACAGAAACAATAACAATGAAACAACGACCTGTACAGCATGCTACAACTCTGTACATGCAGGACAATGCCACAGCACACTGCAAAACAATGACAAGACTACAATCATGCCATGGCATGACAAAGCATCTCACAAATTCACATCTGGTCCAGAACAAACAAGCAACCCAGCTTTCAAGAAAGATGACATACAGAATCAATACCACAAGCACAGGAAAAAGTCCAGGTCAGACAACATAGATGTGACACAGAATCGCTACCACAAGCATAAAACAAAAAGCATAAATCAGACAACAAAGTGATTTGACCATTCAAACACCTCATTGATGACTTCTTGGTTACATAAATGCAGGAACACCGACGACGTTCACAAAGAAATAACGACATAAACATCACCTCTTCAACAACAGAAGAAGAAAGCAACACAACCGAACAAATTCATATAAAGTTTGGACTCACAATTTTTGTTTTATTAAGATTGGACTCATAAATATTAATTGACTTTGGATAATCATCAAGATCATCACAACTTGAACATAACATCTATGTACATTTGTCTACCTGTTTCACGCAAACGAAAAACCTAAGAGACTAAATGTATTAACATTTCACGGATTAACTCATTGATGTTATGTAATGCATTTGCAAACTGCATCCATTCTGTTTGTTCAATTTTCTTTCCAACATACTGAAAATGTGTAACATGAAAAAAAGGGGGATGTAGTGATCTCTATACGTGCATGTACACAAGGGGTGAATGTGTAATCAGTAGCACCACATGATCACTAGAGGGCCGGACCAACAGGGGTATAAAAGGCAACCACATTGGGTCTCTCTCCTCTTTTGGGTGCACTGTGACCAGGGCAATAGCAGACTAGTTCAGATGGCTAGTGGAGGTACGTATAGTTACCGTAGTTAGATCTTGTTAACCTTATCACTAGTATCAAAGTTAAAGTAAAGAACTCATGCAATTATTGTTATAACCTTTTGTTATTACTGAACGAGTTCGAATCTTCTTCATCGAGATTCAGATTACCTCATCATTAACCAAGGTTTGAGTAGCACATGTTACCTACCACACAGGTAACAAAACAGGAGCTTTACTCTGTATCTAACCCCGTGCTGTACCTGTCCTGGGAGTGTTTGATGGGGACAGTGTAGAGGGAGCTTTACTCTGTATCTAACCCCGTGCTGTACCTGTCCTGGGAGTATTTGATGGGGACAGTGTAGAGGGAGCTTTACTCTGTATCTAACCCGTGTTGTACCTGTCCTGGGAGTGTTTGATGGGGACAGTGTAGAGGGAGCTTTATTCTGTATCTAACCCCATGCTGTACCTGTCCTGGGAGTGTTTGATGGGGACAGTGTAGAGGGAGCTTTACTCTGTATCTAACCCCGTGCTCTACCTGCCCAGGGAGTGTTTAATGGGGACAGTGTAGGGGGAGCTTTACTCTGTATCTAACCCGTGCTGTACCTGTCCTGGGAGTGTTTGATGGGGACAGTGTAGAGGGAGCTTTACTCAGTATCTAACCCCGTGCTGTACCTGTCCTGGGAGTGTTTGATGGGGACAGTGTAGAGGGAGCTTTATCCTGTATCTAACCCCGTGCTGTACCTGCCCAGGGAGTGTTTGATGGGGACAGTGTATCTCAGGCTGGATCAGTTTGTATTAAAGCTGCTGTCTGATGTCCCAGGCAAAATGCTGCTGCCACCTTCATTTCCTCTAATTTAATCCTTGAAATGTTTCAATATAGTTCGAGTACAATAGATGGGTCGTTTTTTGTACAGTGTGTGCAGGAGGGTTTCCTGAAACAATATGTTGACAGGCCAACAAGAGGCGAGGCCACGTTGGATTTGGTTTTGGGTAATGAACCAGGCCAGGTGTTGGATTTGGAGGTAGGAGAGCACTTTGGGGACAGTGACCACAATTCGGTGACGTTTACGTTAATGATGGAAAGGGATAAGTATACACCGCAGGGCAAGAGTTATAGCTGGGGGAAGGGCAATTATGATGCCATTAGACGTGACTTGGGGGGGATAAGGTGGAGAAGTAGGCTGCAAGTGTTGGGCACACTGGATAAGTGGGGCTTGTTCAAGGATCAGCTACTGCGTGTTCTTGATAAGTATGTACCGGTCAGACAGGGAGGAAGGTGTCGAGCGAGGGAACCGTGGTTTACCAAGGAAGTGGAATCTCTTGTTAAGAGGAAGAAGGAGGCCTATGTGAAGATGAAGTGTGAAGTTTCGGTTGGGGCGATGGATAGTTACAAGGTAGCGAGGAAGGATCTAAAGAGAGAGCTAAGACGAGCAAGGAGGGGACATGAGAAGTATTTGGCAGGAAGGATCAAGGAAAACCCAAAAGCTTTCTATAGGTATGTCAGGAATAAGCGAATGACTAGGGAAAGAGTAGGACCAGTCAAGGACAGGGATGGGAAATTGTGTGTGGAGTCTGAAGAGATAGGCGAGATACTAAATGAATATTTTTCGTCAGTATTCACTCAGGAAAAAGATAATGTTGTGGAGGAGAATGCTGAGCCCCAGGCTAATAGAATAGATGGCATTGAGGTACGTAGGGAAGAGGTGTTGGCAATTCTGGACAGGCTGAAAATAGATAAGTCCCCGGGACCTGATAGGATTTATCCTAGGATTCTATGGGAGGCCAGGGAAGAGATTGCTGGACCTTTGGCTTTGATTCTTATGTCATCATTGGCTACAGGAATAGTGCCAGAGGACTGGAGGACAGCAAATGTGGTCCCTTTGTTCAAAAAGGGGAGCAGAGACAACCCCGGCAACTATAGGCCGGTGAGCCTCACGTCTGTAGTGGGTAAAGTCTTGGAGGGGATTATAAGAGACAAGATTTATAATCATCTAGATAGGAATAATATGATCAGGGATAGTCAGCATGGCTTTGTGAAGGGGAGGTCATGCCTCACAAACCTTATTGAGTTCTTTGAGAAGGTGACTGAACAGGTAGACGAGGGTAGAGCAGTTGATGTGGTGTATATGGATTTCAGCAAAGCGTTTGATAAGGTTCCCCACGGTAGGCTATTGCAAAAAATACGGAGGCTGGGGATTGAGGGTGATTTAGAGATGTGGATCAGAAATTGGCTAGCTGAAAGAAGACAGAGGGTGGTGGTTGATGGGAAATGTTCAGAATGGAGTACAGTCACAAGTGGAGTACCACAAGGATCTGTTCTGGGGCCGTTGCTGTTTGTCATTTTTATCAATGACCTAGAGGAAGGCGCAGAAGGGTGGGTGAGTAAATTTGCAGACGATACTAAAGTCGGTGGTGTTGTCGATAGTGTGGAAGGATGTGGCAGATTACAGAGGGATATAGATAAGCTGCAGAGCTGGGCCGAGAGGTGGCAAATGGAGTTTAATGTAGAGAAGTGTGAGGTGATTCACTTTGGAAGGAATAACAGGAATGCGGAATATTTGGCTAATGGTAAAGTTCTTGAAAGTGTGGATGAGCAGAGGGATCTAGGTGTCCATGTACATAGATCCCTGAAAGTTGCCACCCAGGTTGATAGGGTTGTGAAGAAGGCCTATGGAGTGTTGGCCTTTATTGGTAGAGGGATTGAGTTCCGGAGTCGGGAGGTCATGTTGCAGCTGTACAGAACTCTGGTACGGCCGCATTTGGAGTATTGCGTACAGTTCTGGTCACCGCATTATAGGAAGGACGTGGAGGCTTTGGAGCGGGTGCAGAGGAGATTTACCAGGATGTTGCCTGGTATGGAGGGAAAATCTTATGAGGAAAGGCTGATGGACTTGAGGTTGTTTTCGTTGGAGAGAAGAAGGTTAAGAGGAGACTTAATAGAGGCATACAAAATGATCGGGGTTGGATAGGGTGGACAGTGAGAGCCTTCTCCCGCGGATGGATATGGCTGGCACGAGGGGACATAACTTTAAACTGAGGGGTAATAGATATAGGACAGAGGTCAGAGGTAGGTTCTTTACGCAAAGAGTAGTGAGGCCGTGGAATGCCCTACCTGCTACAGTGGTGAACTCGCCAACATTGAGGGCATTTAAAAGTTTATTGGATAAACATATGGATGATAATGGCATAGTGTAGGTTAGATGGCTTTTGTTTCGGTGCAACATCGTGGGCCGAAGGGCCTGTACTGCGCTGTATTGTTCTATGTTCTATGTTCTATCTTCTGCAGTATCCGCTCACCTGTAGTTTGCCCACTCTGATCTGTCCCCAGCGTGCCACCATGCTTATTCAGTTTAACCAGTAGAGTTGGTGACCCTGGTGTAACGTGCGCTTTACTCTGTATCTCAGCCTGTGCACAGACCGTTCTAACGTGAGCTTTACTCTGTATCTCAGCCTGTGCACAGACTGTCCGAACGTGAGCTTTACTCTGTATCTCAGCCTGTGCACAGACTGTCCTAACGTGAGCTTTACTCTGTATCTCAGCCTGTGCACTGACTGTCCTAACGTGAGCTTTACTCTGTATCTCAGCCTGTGCACTGACAGTCCTAACATGAGCTTTACTCTGTATCTCAGCCTGTGCACTGACTGTCCTAACGTGAGCTTTACTCTGTATCTCAGCCTGTGCACTGACTGTTCTAACGTGAGCTTTACTCTGTATCTCAGCCTGTGCACAGACTGTCCTAACGTGAGCTTTACTCTGTATCTCAGCCTGTGCACAGACTGTCCCAACGTGAGCTTGACCCTGTATCTCAGCCTGTGCACAGACTGTTCTAACGTGAGCTTTACTCTGTATCTCAGCCTGTGCACAGACTGTCCTAACGTGAGCTTTACTCTGTATCTCAGCCTGTGCACTGACTGTTCTAATGTGAGCTTTACTCTGTATCTCAGCCTGTGCACTGACTGTTCTAACGTGAGCTTTACTCTGTATCTCAGCCTGTGCACAGACTGTCCTAACGTGAGCTTTACTCTGTATCTCAGCCTGTGCACAGACTGTTCTAACGTGAGCTTTACTCTGTATCTCAGCCTGTGCACAGACTGTCCTAACGTGAGCTTTACTCTGTATCTCAGCCTGTGCACAGACTGTTCTAATGTGAGCTTTACTCTGTATCTCAGCCTGTGCACTGACTGTCCTAACGTGAGCTTTACTCTGTATCTCAGCCTGTGCACTGACTGTCCTAACGTGAGCTTTACTCTGTATCTCAGCCTGTGCACAGACTGTCCTAACGTGAGCTTTACTCTGTATCTCAGCCTGTGCACTGACTGTCCTAACGTGAGCTTTACTCTGTATCTCAGCCTGTGCACAGACTGTTCTAACGTGAGCTTTACTCTGTATCTCAGCCTGTGCACAGACTGTCCTAACGTGAGCTTTACTCTGTATCTCAGCCTGTGCACAGACTGTCCCAACGTGAGCTTTACCCTGTATCTCAGCCTGTGCACAGACTGTTCTAACGTGAGCTTTACTCTGTATCTCAGCCTGTGCACAGACTGTCCTAACGTGAGCTTTACTCTGTATCTCAGCCTGTGCACTGACTGTCCTAACGTGAGCTTTACTCTGTATCTCAGCCTGTGCACAGACTGTTCTAATGTGAGCTTTACTCTGTATCTCAGCCTGTGCACTGACTGTCCTAACGTGAGCTTTACTCTGTATCTCAGCCTGTGCACAGACTGTCCTAACGTGAGCTTTACTCTGTATCTCAGCCTGTGCACAGACTGTCCTAACGTGAGCTTTACTCTGTATCTCAGCCTGTGCACAGACTGTCCTAACGTGAGCTTTACTCTGTATCTCAGCCTGTGCACAGACTGTTCTAATGTGAGCTTTACTCTGTATCTCAGCCTGTGCACTGACTGTCCTAACGTGAGCTTTACTCTGTATCTCAGCCTGTGCACAGACTGTCCTAACGTGAGCTTTACTCTGTATCTCAGCCTGTGCACAGACTGTCCTAACGTGAGCTTTACTCTGTATCTCAGCCTGTGCACTGACTGTCCTAACGTGAGCTTTACTCTGTATCTCAGCCTGTGCACTGACTGTCCTAACGTGAGCTTTACCCTGTATCTCAGCCTGTGCACTGACTGTTCTAACGTGAGCTTTACTCTGTATCTCAGCCTGTGCACAGACTGTCCTAACGTGAGCTTTACTCTGTATCTCAGCCTGTGCACTGACTGTTCTAACGTGAGCTTTACTCTGTATCTCAGCCTGTGCACTGACTGTCCTCATGGGGAGTCTAGTTACTGAGGTTTTTTTTAAAATCCACTGTGTTCACCTTTGGGTGGAATTAATTTGCCCAGTTTCGTTTCAGGATTTTGGTTCACCTGAGTCGTGGAGGGGCCGAGTTCCAGGTGTTTGCTCCTGATGTCTCCCAGATGCATGTTGTGGATCATGTCAAGGGGGAGCCCGCTGGGGAGAAGCGGTGAGTGAATCTTGGGCATGTCTGTACACGTTTGTCTGCATACAAGTGTTGGTATGTGCAACGGTGCGTGTAAGCGGGCGTTGGTGTTGGTGCGTGCAAGCGGGCGTTGGTGTTGGTGCGTGCAAGCGGGTGTTGGTGCGTACCTCTGTGTGTTTGCACCTTTTTCTTTATTCTGTCGTGGGATATGTGTAATGTGGGACGGCCAGCATTTTCTGCCCATCTCTAATTGCCCTTGAACTGAGAGCATTTAACATTTTCAAAAAAGAATTTCCAATTAAGGAGCAATTTAGCGTGGCCAATCCACCTCCGCTGCACAGCTTTGTGTTGTGGGGGTGAGACCCACGCAGACACGGGGAGAATGTGCAAACTCCACACGGACAGTGACCTGGGGCCGGGATCGAACCTGGGTCCTCGGCGCCGTGCCACCCTGAGTGTATTTTTTAAGAGTCAACCACATTGTTGTGGGTCTGTAGTCACATGTAGACCAGACCGGGTAAGGACGAAAGATTTCCTCCCCTAAAGGACATTAGTGAGCCCGATAGGTTTTTACGACAATTGTCATTAGACTTTTAATTCCAGATATTTTTAATTCAAATTCCACCATCTGCCCTGGTGGGATTCAAACCCGGCTCCCCAGAGCATTACCTGGGTCTCTGGATTACTCGTCCAGTGACAATACCACTATGCCTCCCCTAGTGTGTCTGTGTACCGCTTGGCGCATGTGTGTGTGTTGGTGCACGTATGCGTGTGTTTGGCACCTGTGGGTGTGTATGAGTGCAAATGCTGCTGTGTGCCCGCATGTGCCCATTTGCAGCTGAGTTCGCGCGCACGCTGGTGTGTCTAACCTGTACGATGGAACGTGTGTATGGACCTGTTCATAGAATCCCTACATTGCAGAAGGAGTCATTCGGTCCATTGAGTAGGCACCCAACTTCCGAAAGAGCACTCTACCTACGTCCACTCCCTTGCCCTATCCCCATAAACTCGTAACCTAACCTGCACATCTTTGAACTGTTCTGTTCTGTCAGGTTGTATCGTAGTGAAGTATAGTAGTGATGGTGTGTTTGGAGCTGTGGATGTATAGTAGTAAGGCCATCCAAACTACAATGAGGTGAATTGCAGATAATGTGCTTTAATAATGAGGCTCTTTCACAAATTCTTACGTCCACATCAGATGTTATAACTGAGCAAGCCCAGCTCCAGAGTGAGATCTGTCTCACTGATCATAAACCATCTATTGTGAAGTCGAGGAGGGAAAGCTACTGACCCCAAAAGCATAGAACTACAGTAAAAATTAAGTGATTTATTGAAAAGAAAACTTAAGCACACAAGATTAAAGCTACACAGATAATACAGTCTTCCAGAACAACCCCAAAAAAATCTGCTTGGTCAAAAATACACAATTAAATTACTTTTACAAATGTTATTACTGAGCAAGCCCAGATTTTATAGATTTTAACCATAAAAATCCAGTAATATTACCCAAGTCAAGGAATTGTTGTAACTTTAATAAAGGTACACCTCACGATTTCTCAGGCACTTCCGCTATGATGTGGAATTCCAAAAGGCAGTTCAGAAACAAACTGTTTTAAAACAAAGACTGTCCTGGCTTAACACTGGGTATCTGCCTGGTCACAGCAGCTCACTCTTCACGGCTCTCCCCCACAGCCGCACCAGCTCAGTTAAACATTTTTCCCGAAATATATTTTCCCCATTTTCATCTCAGTTCTCAAACACTTCTTTGAACTCAACTTCTCCAAATATAAAAAATTTCCATGTTTTCTATTTTGCCTCTACTTTAGGTCAGTAAAATTTAATATACTTTTCCCTGTTGACTCGTGGATTCCCTGTAAGATGCAAATGTTCGTTGTCCCCTCTGAACTCCCTTTTGAAATTCAACAGCTGGAAAATCAATTCCCCACTTATCTCACAATGCAAATTTTGCATCCAACCTATTTACTTGAAAGTCAAACCCATCATATCCTCTCATTAGAATTGTACAAACCTAACACCTGTTCTGGGCCAGGGTTTAGAGAACCCCAAAGTGTATCATGGAGTTCACCTGACCCACAACTTTTAATAGATTTTTTTTAATTTTTAAAATTTTGGTTATGGGGAGCACACGGCCCACTCTACAGGTGTGATGCAACAGAGAACTAAAGTACTTTTAAAACAAAATAATGTTTATTATATGAATCCAGTTAACATGTTTGACACAATAAACATCTCAGCAACTATCAACTGAAATATTCCCCCCAAAGAATACAGTACTCTATAAGTAACCCTTAATCTTTCCTAGCACAATCCATATGTTTTCAAAGAAAGACAGCAGGTTTAAATTCTCTACAGAGCAGGTATTACTTTGAAATCCTCAAATGAGCTGAAGACAGTCTGTAACTTGTAGAGAGAGATCCTTATACAGCTGCTGGCTTTGCCTGCAGCTATCCAGCTCTCAAAACAAAACTAAACACACTGTAGCTGCCTGCTCAAAAACAAAAGTGAAAGACAGCCAGCCCAGCTCCACACACACTCTGACATCACTGCAGCTATTTGATAAACACCCATTTCTTAAAGATAGTCTCACATGACACACCTTTAACCTTTCATCTCTTAGACCTCACAGATAACCTGTCTCCACTAACCTTCCCTTGTTCAATTAATCCCGCTCTCTCAAAGAACAAATAAAAGTACAGCACAGGAACAGGCCCTTCGGCCCTCCAAGTTTGTTTGCACTGAGTGCTGAATTTGGTGCATTTGAGTGTGATAGTGAGAGTTTGGTGACCAAGGGAGTATAAGGCTTCATTTTTATCTAAAGTTTAGTCTTTCTTTTATTTAGTTAATTAACTTAAAAGTTGCTGTTTGGTTTAGAAGAAGGTGAATTTTCAATAAGCTTTAAACCGGCTTCTACTTGTAGGCACTTGCAGCTGGAGCTTGTTAATTAGTTAATTGGATTAGGCCAGGTTTTCAGAGGCTAGATTCACAGTATAAAAGTGATCCCCTACAGTGCAGACTTTGTTTGCACTGAGTGCTGAATTTGGTGCATTTGAGTGTGATAGTGAGAGTTTGGTGACCAAGGGAGTTAGGTGAGGAGGGAGTAAGGCGCTCCTTCCATTTTGTTTCCGACATTTCCGCAAAGAGTGCGAAGAGAGCCAGGAGTTTACAGAAAGTGTAGCTGACTGGGAGCAGGGTCGGTGGGCGGAGATCTAGTTAGTCCACAGGGCAGCTATATTCTGTCAGGTAAGAGGGGATGGAGGCTAGGCCAGTTACATGCTCCTCCTGCAGGATGTGGGTGGTGAGGGATACCACCGGTGTCCCCGCTGACTATACCTGCGGGAAGTGCACCCAACTTCAGCTCCTCAAAGACCGTGTTAGGGAACTGGAGCTGAAGCTGGATGAACTTCGGATCATCCGGGAGGCAGAGGGGGTGATTGAGAAGAGTTACAAGGAGGTAACCACACCCAAGGTACAGGACAAGAATAGCTGGGTTACAGTCAGGGGGAAAAAAACAAACAGGCAGAAAGTGCAGGGATCCCTCGTGGCCGTTCCCCTTCAAAACAAGTATACCGTTTTGGATGCTGTTGGGGGGGATGACCTACCGGGGGAAGGCCCTAGCGGCCAGGTCTCTGGCACTGAGTCTGGCTCTGGGGCTCAGAAGGGAAGGGGGGAGAATAGTAAAGCAATAGTTGTAGGAGATTCAATGGTTAGGGGAATAGATAGGAGATTCTGTGGTCGCGAGCGAGACTCCCGGAAGGTATGTTGCCTCCCGGGTGCCAGGGCCAGGGATGTCTCGGATCGTGTCTTCAGGATCCTTAAGGGGGAGGGTGAGCAGCCAGAAGTCGTGGTGCACATTGGTACCAACGACATAGGTAGGAAAAGGGGTGTGGAGGTAATAAACAAGTTTAGGGAGTTAGGCTGGAAGTTAAAAGCCAGGACAGACAGAGTTGTCATCTCTGGTTTGTTGCCGGTGCCACGTGATAGCGAGGCTAGGAATAGGGAGAGAGTGCAGTTGAACACGTGGCTGCAGGAATGGTGTAGGAGGGAGGGCTTCAGGTATTTGGATAATTGGAGCGCATTCTGGGGAAGGTGGGACCTGTACAAGCAGGACGGGTTGCATCTGAACCAGAGGGGCACCAATATCCTGGGAGGGAGGTTTTCTAGTACTCTTCGGGAGGGTTTAAACTAATTTGGCAGGGGAATGGGAACCGGATTTGTAGTCCAGCAACTAAGGTAGCCGATATTCAGGACGCGAAAGCGTGTAATGAGGCAGTGGGGAAGGGAACACTGACAAAGGAGAGTACTTGCAGGCACGGAGAGGGGTTGAAGTGTGTATACTTCAATGCAAGAAGCATCAGGAATAAGGTGGGTGAACTTAAGGCATGGATCGGTACTTGGGACTACGATGTGGTGGCCATCACGGAAACTTGGATAGAAGAGGGGCAGAAATGGTTGTTGGAGGTCCCTGGTTATAGATGTTTCAATAAAATTAGGGAGGGTGGTAAAAGAGGTGGGGGGTGGCATTATTAATTAGAGATAGTATAACAGCTGCAGAAAGGCAGTTCGAGGAGTATCAGCCTACTGAGGTAGTATGGGTTGAAGTCAGAAATAGGAAAGGAGCAGTCACCTTGTTAGGAGTTTTCTATAGGCCCCCCAATAGTAGCAGAGATGTGGAGGAACAGATTGGGAAACAGATTTTGGAAAGGTGCAGAAGTCATAGGGTAGTAGTCATGGGCGACTTTAACTTCCCAAATATTGAGTGGAAACTCTTTAGATCAAATAGTTTGGATGGGGTGGTGTTTGTGCAGTGTGTCCAGGAAGCTTTTCTAACGCAGTATGTAGATTGTCCGACCAGAGGAGGGGCAATATTGGATTTAGTACTGGGTAATGAGCCAGGGCAAGTGATAGATTTGTTAGTGGGGGAGCATTTTGGAGATAGTGACCACAATTCTGTGACTTTCACTTTAGTAATGGAGAGGGATAGGTACGTGCAACAGGGCAAGGTTTACAATTGGGGGAAGGGTAAATACGATGTTGTCAGACAAGAATTGAAGTGCATAAGTTGGGAACATAGGCTGGCAGGGAAGGACACAAATGAAATGTGGAACTTGTTCAAGGAACAGGTGCTACGTGTCCTTGATATGTATGTCCCTGTCAGGCAGGGAAGAGATGGTCGAGTGAGGGAACCATGGTTGACAAGAGAGGTTGAATGTCTTGTTAAGAGGAAAAAGGTGACTTATGTAAGGCTGAGGAAACAAGGTTCAGACAGGGCATTGGAGGGATACAAGATAGCCAGGAGGGAACTGAAGAAAGGGATTAGGAGAGCTAAGAGAGGGCATGAACAATCTTTGGCGGGTAGGATCAAGGAAAACCCCAAGGCCTTTTACACATATGTGAGAAATATGAGAATGACTAGAGCGAGGGTAGGTCCGATCAAGGACAGTAGCGGGAGATTGTGTATTGAGTCTGAAGAGATAGGAGAGGTCTTGAACGAGTACTTTTCTTCTGTATTTACAAATGAGAGGGGCGATATTGTTGGAGAGGACAGTGTGAAACAGATTGGTAAGCTCGAGGAAATACTTGTTAGGAAGGAAGATGTGTTGGGCATTTTGAAAAACTTGAGGATAGACAAGTCCCCCGGGCCTGACGGGATATATCCAAGGATTCTATGGGAAGCAAGAGATGAAATTGCAGAGCCGTTGGCAATGATCTTTTCGTCCTCACTGTCAACAGGGGTGGTACCAGGGGATTGGAGAGTGGCGAATGTCGTGCCCCTGTTGAAAAAAGGGACTAGGGATAACCCTGGGAATTACAGGCCAGTTAGTCTTACTTCGGTGGTAGGCAAAGTAATGGAAAGGGTACTGAAGGATAGGATTTCTGAGCATCTGGAAAGACACTGCTTGATTAGGGATAGTCAGCACGGATTTGTGAGGGGTAGGTCTTGCCTTACAAATCTTATTGAATTCTTTGAGGAGGTGACCAAGCATGTGGATGAAGGTAAAGCAGTGGATGTAGTGTACATGGATTTTAGTAAGGCATTTGATAAAGTTCCCCATGGTAGGCTTATGCAGAAAGTAAGGAGGCATGGGATAGTGGGAAATTTGGCCAGTTGGATAACAAACTGGCTAACCGATAGAAGTCAGAGAGTGGTGGTGGATGGCAAATATTCAGCCTGGATCCCAGTTACCAGTGGCGTACCGCAGGGATCAGTTCTGGGTCCTCTGCTGTTTGTGATTTTCATTAATGACTTGGATGAGGGAGTTGAAGGGTGGGTCAGTAAATTTGCAGATGATACGAAGATTGGTGGAGTTGTGGATAGTAAGGAGGGCTGTTGTCGGCTGCAAAGAGACATAGATAGGATGCAGAGCTGGGCTGAGAAGTGGCAGATGGAGTTTAACCCTGAAAAGTGTGAGGTTGTCCATTTTGGAAGGACAAATATGAATGCGGAATACAGGGTTAACGGTAGAGTTCTTGGCAATGTGGAGGAGCAGAGAGATCTTGGGGTCTATGTTCATACATCTTTGAAAGTTGCCACTCAAGTGGATAGAGCTGTGAAGAAGGCCTATGGTGTGCTCGCGTTCATTAACAGAGGGATTGAATTTAAGAGCCGTGAGGTGATGATGCAGCTGTACAAAACTTTGGTAAGGCCACATTTGGAGTACTGTGTACAGTTCTGGTCGCCTCATTTTAGGAAGGATGTGGAAGCTTTGGAAAAGGTGCAAAGAAGATTTACCAGGATGTTGCCTGGAATGGAGAGTAGGTCTTACGAGGAAAGGTTGAGGGTGCTAGGCCTTTTCTCATTAGAACGGAGAAGGATGAGGGGCGACTTGATAGAGGTTTATAAGATGATCAGGGGAATAGATAGAGTAGACAGTCAGAGACTTTTTCCCCGGGTGGAACAAACCATTACAAGGGGACATAAATTTAAGGTGAAAGGTGGAAGATATAGGAGGGATATCAGAGGTAGGTTCTTTACCCAGAGAGTAGTGGGGGCATGGAATGCACTGCCTGTGGAAGTAGTTGAGTCGGAAACATTAGGGACCTTCAAGCAGCTATTGGATAGGTACATGGATTACGGTTAAATGATATAGTGTAGATTTTTGTTCTCAAGGGCAGCACGGTAGCATTGTGGATAGCACAATTGCTTCACAGCTCCAGGGTCCCAGGTTCGATTCCGGCTTGGGTCACTGACTGTGCGGAGTCTGCACGTCCTCCCCGTGTCTGCGTGGGTTTCCTCTGGGTGCTCCGGTTTCCTCCCACAATCCAAAGATGTGCAGGTTAGGTGAATTGGCCAATGATAAATTGCCCTTAATGTCCAAATTGCCCTTGGTGTTGGGTGAAGGTGTTGAGTTTGGGTAGGGTGCTCTTTCCAAGAGCCGGTGCAGACTCAAAGGGCCGAATGGCCTCCTTCTGCACTGTAAATTCAATGATAATCTATGATTAATCTAGGACAAAGGTTCGGCACAACATCGTGGGCCGAAGGGCCTGTTCTGTGCTGTATTTTCTATGTTCTATGTTAAGCCCGTGCCGACCATGCTGCCCGTCTAAACTACAATCTTCTACACTTCCTGGGTCCGTATCCCCCTATTCCCATCCTATTCATGTATTTGTCAAGATGCCCCTTAAAAGTCACTATCGTCCCTCCTTCCACCACCTCCTCCGGTAGTGAGTTCCAGGCACCCACTACCCTCTGTGTAAAACACTTGCCTCGTACATCATCTCTAAACCTTGCCCCTCGCACCTTAAACCTATGCCCCCTAGTGATTGACCCCTCTACCCTGGGAAAAAGTCTCTGACTATCCACTCTGTCTATGCGCCTCATAATGCTGTAGACCTCTATCAGGTCACCCCTCAACCTCCGTCGTTCCAGTGAGAACAGACCAAGTTTATTCAACCTCTCCTCATAGCTAATGCCCTCCATACCAGGCAACATTCTGGTAAATCTCTTCTGCACCCTCTCTAAAGCCTCCACATCCTTCTGGTAGTGTGGCGACCAGAATTGAACACTATACTCCAAATGTGGCCTAACAAAGGTTCTCTAAAGCTCCAACATGACTTGCCAATTCTTATACTCAATGCCCCGGCCAATGAAGGCAAGCATGCCGTATGCCTTCTTGACTACCTTCTCCACCTGTGTTGCCCCTTTCAGTGACCTGTGGACCTGTACTCTCACACAGCTCTCGCACTGCTCTCAAACAGCTCTCACACTGCTCTCCCCCAGCTCTCGCACAACTCTCGTACTGCTCTCGAACTGCTCTCGAACTGCTCTCACACTGCTCTCGCACAGCTCTCGCACTGCTCTCGCCCAGCTCTCACACTGCTCTCACACAGCTCTCGCCCAGCTCTCGCCCAGCTCTCGCCCAGCTCTCGCCCAGCTCTCGCCCAGCTCTCGCACTGCTCTCGCACTGCTCTCGCACAGCTCTCACACAGCTCTCGCCCAGCGCTCCCACTGCTCTCCCACTGCTCTCACCATGCTCTCACACAGCTGTCACACTGCTCTCACACTGCCCTTGCACAGCTTTCACACTGCCCTTGCACAGCTCTCACACAGCTCTCACACTGCCCTTGCACACCTCTCACACAGCCCTCGCACAGCTCTCGCCCAGCTCTCGCCCTGCTCTCACCCAGCTCTCGCCCAGCTCTCGCCCAGCTCTCGAACCAGCTCTCGCCCAGCACTCGCACAGCTGTCACACTGCACTCGCACAGCTCTCGCACAGCTCTCGCACAGCTCTCACACTGCTCTCACACTGCTCTCGCCCAGCCCTCGCCCAGCTCTCACACTGCTCTCACACTGCTCTCACACAGCTCTCACACTGCTCTCACACAGCTCTCACACTGCTCTCGCCCAGCTCTCGCCCAGCTCTCGCACAGCCCTCGCCCAGCCCTCGCACAGCTCTCGCACTGCCCTCGCACAGCCCTCGCACAGCCCTCGCACAGCCCTCGCACAGCCCTCGCACTGCTCTCGCACTGCTCTCACACAGCCCTCGCACAGCCCTCGCACAGCCCTCGCACTGCTCTCGCACTGCTCTCACACAGCCCTCGCACAGCCCTCGCACAGCCCTCGCACTGCTCTCGCACTGCTCTCACACAGCCCTCGCACTGCTCTCACACTGCTCTCACACTGCTCTCACACTGCTCTCACACAGCCCTCGCACAGCTCTCACACAGCCCTCGCACTGCTCTCGCCCAGCTCTCACACAGCCCTCGCACAGCCCTCGCACAGCCCTCGCACTGCTCTCGCACTGCTCTCACACAGCCCTCGCACTGCTCTCGCCCAGCTCTCCCACAGCTCTCGCCCAGCTCTCGCCCAGCTCTCGCCCAGCTCTCACACTGCTCTCACACAGCCCTCACACAGCCCTCACACAGCCCTCGCACAGCTCTCACACAGCCCTCACACAGCCCTCGCACAGCTCTCACACAGCCCTCGCACAGCTCTCGCACAGCCCTCGCACTGCTCTTGCCCAGCTCTCACACAGCTCTCACACAGCTCTCACACAGCTCTCGCACAGCTCTCACACTGCTCTCACACTGCTCTCACACAGCTCTCACACAGCTCTCGCCCAGCTCTCACACAGCCCAGGCACAGCTCTCGCCCAGCTCTCACACAGCTCTCGCCCAGCTCTCACACAGCTCTCGCCCAGCTCTCACACAGCTCTCACACAGCTCTCACACTGCTCTCACACAGCTCTCACACAGCCCAGGCACAGCTCTCGCACAGCTCTCGCCCAGCTCTCACACAGCCCTCGCCCAGCTCTCACACAGCCCCCGCCCAGCTCTCACACAGCTCTCACACTGCTCTCACACAGCTCTCGCCCAGCTCTCACGCAGCCCAGGCACAGCCCTCGCCCAGCCCTCGCACAGCTCTCACACAGCTCTCGCCCAGCTCTCACACAGCTCTCGCCCAGCTCTCACACAGCCCTCGCCCAGCTCTCACACAGCCCTCGCCCAGCCCTCGCACAGCTCTCACACAGCCCTCGCCCAGCTCTCACCCAGCTCTCGCACAGCCCTCGCACAGCCCTCGCACAGCCCTCGCCCAGCCCTCGCACAGCCCTCGCCCAGCTCTCACCCAGCTCTCACACAGCTCTCACCCAGCTCTCACACAGGCCTCGCCCAGCCCTCGCACAGCTCTCACACAGCCCTCGCCCAGCTCTCACCCAGCTCTCACACAGCTCTCGCACAGCCCTCGCACAGCCCTCGCCCAGCCCTCGCCCAGCCCTCGCCCAGCTCTCACACAGCCCTCGCCCAGCTCTCACACAGCCCTCGCCCAGCCCTCGCACAGCTCTCACACAGCTCTCGCCCAGCTCTCACCCAGCTCTCACACAGCTCTCGCACAGCCCTCGCACAGCCCTCGCACAGCCCTCACCTAGCCCTCGCCCAGCCCTCGCCCAGCCCTCGCCCAGCCCTCGCACAGCCCTCGCCCAGCCCTCGCCCAGCCCTCGCCCAGCTCTCGCACTGCTCTCGCCCAGCTCTCGCCCAGCCCTCGCCCAGCCCTCGCCCAGCTCACGCACTGCTCTCGCCCAGCTCTCACACAGCCCTCGCCCAGCCCTCGCCCAGCCCTCGCCCAGCCCTCGCCCAGCTCTCGCCCAGCCCTCGCACAGCCCTCGCACAGCCCTCGCGCAGTCCTCGCCCAGCCCTCGCCCAGCTCTCACCCAGCTCTCGCCCAGCCCTCGCCCAGCCCTCGCACTGCTCTCGCCCAGCTCTCACACAGCCCTCGCCCAGCCCTCGCACAGCCCTCGCCCAGCCCTCGCCCAGCTCTCGCCCAGCTCTCGCACTGCTCTCACACAGCCCTCGCACAGCTCTCACACTGCCCTCGCACTTCCCTCGCACTTCCCTCGCACAGCCCTCGCACAGCCCTCGCACAGCCCTCGCACAGCTCTCGCACAGCTCTCACACAGGCCTCGCGCTGCTCTCGCACAGCCCTCGCACAGCCCTCGCACAGCCCTCGCACAGCCCTCGCACAGCTCTCGCACTGCTCTCACACAGCCCTCGCCCAGCTCTCGCCCAGCTCTCGCCCAGCTCTCGCCCAGCTCTCGCCCAGCACTCACACTGCTCTCGCACAGCGCTCGCACAGCTCTCACACTGCTCTCACACTGCTCTCGCCCAGCCCTCGCCCAGCTCTCGCACTGCTCTCACACAGCTCTCACACTGCTCTCGCCCAGCTCTCGCACAGCCCTCGCACAGCCCTCGCACAGCCCTCGCACTGCTCTCGCGCTGCTCTCACACAGCCCTCGCACTGCTCTCACACAGCCCTCGCACAGCCCTCGCACAGCTCTCACACAGCCCTCGCACTGCTCTCGCCCAGCTCTCACACAGACCTCGCACAGCCCTCGCACAGCCCTCGCACAGCCCTCGCACAGCCCTCGCACAGCCCTCGCACAGCCCTCGCACAGCCCTCGCACAGCCCTCGCACAGCCCTCGCACTGCTCTCACACAGCCCTCACACAGCCCTCGCACTGCTCTCGCCCAGCTCTCACACAGCTCTCGCCCAGCTCTCACACTGCTCTCACACTGCTCTCACACAGCCCTCGCACAGCTCTCACACAGCCCTCGCACTGCTCTCGCCCAGCTCTCGCACAGCTCTCGCCCAGCTCTCGCCCAGCTCTCACACTGCTCTCACACAGCTCTCACACAGCTCTTGCCCAGCTCTCACACAGCTCTCGCCCAGCTCTCACACAGCTCTCGCCCAGCTCTCACACAGTTATCGCCCAGCTCTCACACAGCTCTCACACAGCTCTCACACAGCTCTCACACTGCTCTCACACAGCTCTCACACAGCCCAGGCACAGCTCTCGCACAGCTCTCGCCCAGCTCTCACACAGCCCTCGCCCAGCTCTCACACTGCTCTCACACTGCTCTCACACTGCTCTCACACAGCCCTCGCACAGCTCTCACACAGCCCTCGCACTGCTCTCGCCCAGCTCTCACACAGCCCTCGCACAGCCCTCGCACAGCCCTCGCACTGCTCTCGCACTGCTCTCGCACTGCTCTCACACAGCCCTCGCACTGCTCTCGCCCAGCTCTCACACAGCTCTCACACAGCTCTCGCCCAGCTCTCGCCCAGCTCTCGCCCAGCTCTCACACTGCTCTCACACAGCCCTCACACAGCCCTCGCACAGCTCTCACACAGCCCTCACACAGCCCTCGCACAGCTCTCACACAGCCCTCGCACAGCTCTCGCACAGCCCTCGCACTGCTCTTGCCCAGCTCTCACACAGCTCTCACACAGCTCTCACACAGCTCTCGCACAGCTCTCGCACAGCTCTCGCACAGCTCTCACACTGCTCTCACACTGCTCTCACACAGCTCTCACACAGCTCTCACACAGCTCTCGCCCAGCTCTCACACAGCCCAGGCACAGCTCTCGCCCAGCTCTCACACAGCTCTCGCCCAGCTCTCGCCCAGCTCTCACACAGCTCTCACACAGCTCTCACACTGCTCTCACACAGCTCTCACACAGCTCTCGCCCAGCTCTCACACAGCCCTCGCCCAGCTCTCACACAGCCCCCGCCCAGCTCTCACACAGCTCTCACACTGCTCTCACACAGCTCTCGCCCAGCTCTCACACAGCCCTCGCCCAGCCCTCGCCCAGCCCTCGCACAGCTCTCACACAGCTCTCGCCCAGCTCTCACACAGCTCTCGCCCAGCTCTCACACAGCCCTCGCCCAGCTCTCACACAGCCCTCGCCCAGCCCTCGCACAGCTCTCACACAGCCCTCGCCCAGCTCTCGCACAGCCCTCGCACAGCCCTCGCACAGCCCTCGCCCAGCCCTCGCACAGCCCTCGCCCAGCTCTCACCCAGCTCTCACACAGCTCTCACCCAGCTCTCACACAGCCCTTGCCCAGCCCTCGCACAGCTCTCACACAGCCCTCGCCCAGCTCTCACCCAGCTCTCACACAGCTCTCGCACAGCCCTCGCACAGCCCTCGCCCAGCCCTCGCCCAGCCCTCGCCCAGCTCTCACACAGCCCTCGCCCAGCTCTCACACAGCCCTCGCCCAGCCCTCGCACAGCTCTCACCCAGCTCTCACCCAGCTCTCACACAGCTCTCGCACAGCCCTCGCACAGCCCTCACCTAGCCCTCGCCCAGCCCTCGCCCAGCCCTCGCCCAGCCCTCGCACAGCCCTCGCACAGCCCTCGCCCAGCCCTCGCCCAGCTCTCGCACTGCTCTCGCCCAGCCCTCGCCCAGCTCTCACACAGCCCTCGCCCAGCCCTCGCACAGCCCTCGCCCAGCCCTCGCCCAGCCCTCACACAGCCCTCGCACAGCCCTCGCACAGCCCTCGCGCAGTCCTCGCCCAGCCCTCGCCCAGCTCTCACCCAGCTCTCGCCCAGCCCTCGCCCAGCCCTCGCCCAGCTCTCGCACTGCTCTCGCCCAGCTCTCACACAGCCCTCGCCCAGCCCTCGCACAGCCCTCGCCCAGCCCTCGCCCAGCTCTTGCCCAGCTCTCGCACTGCTCTCACACAGCCCTCGCACAGCTCTCACACTGCCCTCGCACTTCCCTCGCACAGCCCTCGCACAGCCCTCGCACAGCCCTCGCACAGCTCTCGCACAGCTCTCACACAGGCCTCGCGCTGCTCTCGCACAGCCCTCGCCCAGCCCTCGCACAGCCCTCGCACAGCCCTCGCACAGCTCTCGCACTGCTCTCACACAGCTCTCGCCCAGCTCTCGCCCAGCTCTCGCCCAGCTCTCGCCCAGCACTCACACTGCTCTCGCACAGCTCTCACACTGCTCCCACACTGCTCTCGCCCAGCCCTCGCCCAGCTCTCGCACTGCTCTCACACAGCTCTCACACTGCTCTCGCCCAGCTCTCGCACAGCCCTCGCACAGCCCTCGCACAGCCCTCGCACTGCTCTCGCACTGCTCTCACACAGCCCTCGCACTGCTCTCACACAGCCCTCGCACAGCTCTCACACAGCCCTCGCACTGCTCTCGCCCAGCTCTCACACAGCCCTCGCACAGCCCTCGCATCAGCCCTCGCACAGCCCTCGCACAGCCCTCGCACAGCCCTCGCACAGCCCTCGCACAGCCCTCGCACAGCCCTCGCACTGCTCTTACACAGCCCTCGCACAGCCCTCGCACTGCTCTCGCCCAGCTCTCGCACAGCTCTCGCCCAGCTCTCACACTGCTCTCGCACAGCTCTCACACAGCCCTCGCACTGCTCTCGCCCAGCTCTCGCCCAGCTCTCACACAGCCCCCGCCCAGCTCTCACACAGCTCTCACACTGCTCTCACACAGCTCTCGCCCAGCTCTCACACAGCCCTCGCCCAGCCCTCGCCCAGCCCTCGCACAGCTCTCACACAGCTCTCGCCCAGCTCTCACACAGCTCTCGCCCAGCTCTCACACAGCCCTCGCCCAGCTCTCACACAGCCCTCGCCCAGCCCTCGCACAGCTCTCACACAGCCCTCGCCCAGCTCTCGCACAGCCCTCGCACAGCCCTCGCACAGCCCTCGCCCAGCCCTCGCACAGCCCTCGCCCAGCTCTCACCCAGCTCTCACACAGCTCTCACCCAGCTCTCACACAGCCCTTGCCCAGCCCTCGCACAGCTCTCACACAGCCCTCGCCCAGCTCTCACCCAGCTCTCACACAGCTCTCGCACAGCCCTCGCACAGCCCTCGCCCAGCCCTCGCCCAGCCCTCGCCCAGCTCTCACACAGCCCTCGCCCAGCTCTCACACAGCCCTCGCCCAGCCCTCGCACAGCTCTCACCCAGCTCTCACCCAGCTCTCACACAGCTCTCGCACAGCCCTCGCACAGCCCTCACCTAGCCCTCGCCCAGCCCTCGCCCAGCCCTCGCCCAGCCCTCGCACAGCCCTCGCACAGCCCTCGCCCAGCCCTCGCCCAGCTCTCGCACTGCTCTCGCCCAGCCCTCGCCCAGCCCTCGCCCAGCTCTCACACAGCCCTCGCCCAGCCCTCGCACAGCCCTCGCCCAGCCCTCGCCCAGCCCTCACACAGCCCTCGCACAGCCCTCGCACAGCCCTCGCGCAGTCCTCGCCCAGCCCTCGCCCAGCTCTCACCCAGCTCTCGCCCAGCCCTCGCCCAGCCCTCGCCCAGCTCTCGCACTGCTCTCGCCCAGCTCTCACACAGCCCTCGCCCAGCCCTCGCCCAGCCCTCGCCCAGCCCTCGCCCAGCTCTTGCCCAGCTCTCGCACTGCTCTCACACAGCCCTCGCACAGCTCTCACACTGCCCTCGCACTTCCCTCGCACAGCCCTCGCACAGCCCTCGCACAGCCCTCGCACAGCTCTCGCACAGCTCTCACACAGGCCTCGCGCTGCTCTCGCACAGCCCTCGCCCAGCCCTCGCACAGCCCTCGCACAGCCCTCGCACAGCTCTCGCACTGCTCTCACACAGCTCTCGCCCAGCTCTCGCCCAGCTCTCGCCCAGCTCTCGCCCAGCACTCACACTGCTCTCGCACAGCTCTCACACTGCTCTCACACTGCTCTCGCCCAGCCCTCGCCCAGCTCTCGCACTGCTCTCACACAGCTCTCACACTGCTCTCGCCCAGCTCTCGCACAGCCCTCGCACAGCCCTCGCACAGCCCTCGCACTGCTCTCGCACTGCTCTCACACAGCCCTCGCACTGCTCTCACACAGCCCTCGCACAGCTCTCACACAGCCCTCGCACTGCTCTCGCCCAGCCCTCGCACAGCCCTCGCACAGCCCTCGCACAGCCCTCGCACAGCCCTCGCACAGCCCTCGCACTGCTCTTACACAGCCCTCGCACAGCCCTCGCACTGCTCTCGCCCAGCTCTCGCACAGCTCTCGCCCAGCTCTCACACTGCTCTCGCACAGCTCTCACACAGCCCTCGCACTGCTCTCGCCCAGCTCTCGCCCAGCTCTCGCCCAGCTCTCGCACAGCTCTCACACTGCTCTCACACAGCTCTCACATAGCTCTTGCCCAGCTCTCACACAGCTCTCGCCCAGCTCTCACACAGCTCTCGCCCAGCTCTCACACAGTTATCGCCCAGCTCTCACACAGCTCTCACACTGCTCTCACACAGCTCTCACACAGCCCAGGCACAGCTCTCGCACAGCTCTCGCCCAGCTCTCACACAGCCCTCGCCCAGCTCTCACACAGCCCTCGCCCAGCTCTCGCACAGCTCTCACACAGCTCTTACACTGCTCTCACACAGCTCTCGCCCAGCTCTCCCACAGCTCTCACCCAGCTCTCACACAGCCCAGGCACAGCCCTCGCCCAGCCCTCGCACAGCTCTCACACAGCTCTCGCCCAGCTCTCACACAGCCCTCGCACAGCTCTCGCACAGCCCTCGCACTGCTCTTGCCCAGCTCTCACACAGCTCTCACACAGCTCTCACACAGCTCTCACACAGCTCTCGCACAGCTCTCGCACAGCTCTCGCACAGCTCTCGCACAGCTCTCACACTGCTCTCACACTGCTCTCACACAGCTCTCACACAGCTCTCACACAGCTCTCGCCCAGCTCTCACACAGCCCAGGCACAGCTCTCGCCCAGCTCTCACACAGCTCTCGCCCAGCTCTCACACAGCTCTCACACAGCTCTCACACTGCTCTCACACAGCTCTCACACAGCTCTCGCCCAGCTCTCACACAGCCCTCGCCCAGCTCTCACACAGCCCCCGCCCAGCTCTCACACAGCTCTCACACTGCTCTCACACAGCTCTCGCCCAGCTCTCACACAGCCCTCGCCCAGCCCTCGCCCAGCCCTCGCACAGCTCTCACACAGCTCTCGCCCAGCTCTCACACAGCTCTCGCCCAGCTCTCACACAGCCCTCGCCCAGCTCTCACACAGCCCTCGCCCAGCCCTCGCACAGCTCTCACACAGCCCTCGCCCAGCTCTCGCACAGCCCTCGCACAGCCCTCGCACAGCCCTCGCCCAGCCCTCGCACAGCCCTCGCCCAGCTCTCACCCAGCTCTCACACAGCTCTCACCCAGCTCTCACACAGCCCTTGCCCAGCCCTCGCACAGCTCTCACACAGCCCTCGCCCAGCTCTCACCCAGCTCTCACACAGCTCTCGCACAGCCCTCGCACAGCCCTCGCCCAGCCCTCGCCCAGCCCTCGCCCAGCTCTCACACAGCCCTCGCCCAGCTCTCACACAGCCCTCGCCCAGCCCTCGCACAGCTCTCACCCAGCTCTCTCCCAGCTCTCACACAGCTCTCGCACAGCCCTCGCACAGCCCTCACCTAGCCCTCGCCCAGCCCTCGCCCAGCCCTCGCCCAGCCCTCGCACAGCCCTCGCACAGCCCTCGCCCAGCCCTCGCCCAGCCCTCGCCCAGCTCTCGCACTGCTCTCGCCCAGCCCTCGCCCAGCCCTCGCCCAGCTCTCACACAGCCCTCGCCCAGCCCTCGCACAGCCCTCGCCCAGCCCTCGCCCAGCCCTCACACAGCCCTCGCACAGCCCTCGCACAGCCCTCGCGCAGTCCTCGCCCAGCCCTCGCCCAGCTCTCACCCAGCTCTCGCCCAGCCCTCGCCCAGCCCTCGCCCAGCTCTCGCACTGCTCTCGCCCAGCTCTCACACAGCCCTCGCCCAGCCCTCGCACAGCCCTCGCCCAGCCCTCGCCCAGCTCTCGCCCAGCTCTCGCACTGCTCTCACACAGCCCTCGCACAGCTCTCACACTGCCCTCGCACTTCCCTCGCACAGCCCTCGCACAGCCCTCGCACAGCCCTCGCACAGCTCTCGCACAGCTCTCACACAGGCCTCGCGCTGCTCTCGCACAGCCCTCGCCCAGCCCTCGCACAGCCCTCGCACAGCCCTCGCACAGCTCTCGCACTGCTCTCACACAGCCCTCGCCCAGCTCTCGCCCAGCTCTCGCCCAGCTCTCGCCCAGCTCTCGCCCAGCACTCACACTGCTCTCGCACAGCTCTCACACTGCTCTCACACTGCTCTCGCCCAGCCCTCGCCCAGCTCTCGCACTGCTCTCACACAGCTCTCACACTGCTCTCGCCCAGCTCTCGCACAGCCCTCGCACAGCCCTCGCACAGCCCTCGCACTGCTCTCGCACTGCTCTCACACAGCCCTCGCACTGCTCTCACACAGCCCTCGCACAGCTCTCACACAGCCCTCGCACTGCTCTCGCCCAGCTCTCACACAGCCCTCGCACAGCCCTCGCACAGCCCTCGCACAGCCCTCGCACAGCCCTCGCACAGCCCTCGCACAGCCCTCGCACAGCCCTCGCACTGCTCTTACACAGCCCTCGCACAGCCCTCGCACTGCTCTCGCCCAGCTCTCGCACAGCTCTCGCCCAGCTCTCACACTGCTCTCGCACAGCTCTCACACAGCCCTCGCACTGCTCTCGCCCAGCTCTCGCCCAGCTCTCGCCCAGCTCTCGCACAGCTCTCACACTGCTCTCACACAGCTCTCACATAGCTCTTGCCCAGCTCTCACACAGCTCTCGCCCAGCTCTCACACAGCTCTCGCCCAGCTCTCACACAGTTATCGCCCAGCTCTCACACAGCTCTCACACTGCTCTCACACAGCTCTCACACAGCCCAGGCACAGCTCTCGCACAGCTCTCGCCCAGCTCTCACACAGCCCTCGCCCAGCTCTCACACAGCCCTCGCCCAGCTCTCGCACAGCTCTCACACAGCTCTTACACTGCTCTCACACAGCTCTCCCACAGCTCTCACCCAGCTCTCACACAGCCCAGGCACAGCCCTCGCCCAGCCCTCGCACAGCTCTCGCACAGCTCTCGCCCAGCTCTCACACAGCTCTCGCCCAGCCCTCGCCCAGCCCTCGCCCAGCCCTCGCCCAGCTCTCGCACTGCTCTCGCCCAGCTCTCACCCAGCTCTCGCCCAGCCCTCGCCCAGCCCTCGCCCAGCCCTCGCACAGCTCTCGCCCAGCTCTCACACTGCTCTCGCCCAGCCCTCGCCCAGCTCTCACACTGCTCTCACACAGCTCTCACACTGCTCTCGCCCAGCTCTCGCACAGCTCTCACACTGCCCTCGCACAGCCCTCGCACAGCCCTCGCACAGCCCTCGCACAGCCCTCGCACAGCCCTCGCACAGCCCTCGCACAGCTCTCACACAGCCCTCGCACTGCTCTCACACAGCCCTCGCCCAGCCCTCGCACAGCCCTCGCCCAGCTCTCACACTGCTCTCACACAGCCCTCGCACAGCTCTCACACTGCCCTCGCACTTCCCTCGCACAGCCCTCGCACAGCCCTCGCACAGCTCTCGCACAGCCCTCGCACTGCTCTCGCACAGCCCTCGCACTGCTCTCGCACAGCCCTCGCCCAGCCCTCGCACAGCTCTCGCCCAGCTCTCGCACTGCTCTCACACAGCCCTCGCCCAGCCCTCGCACAGCTCTCGCCCAGCTCTCGCCCAGCTCTCGCCCAGCTCTCGCCCAGCTCTCGCCCAGCCCTCGCCCAGCTCTCACACTGCTCTCACACTGCTCTCGCCCAGCTCTCGCCCAGCTCTCACACTGCCCTCGCACAGCTCTCGCCCAGCTCTCGCACAGCTCTCGCCCAGCCCTCGCCCAACTCTCGCCCAGCTCTCGCCCAGCTCTCACACTGCTCTCACACAGCTCTCACACTGCTCTCACCCAGCTCTCGCCCAGCTCTCGCCCAGCTCTCACACTGCCCTCGCACTTCTCTCGCACAGCTCTCACACAGCCCTCGCACAGCCCTCGCACAGCCCCCGCACAGCCCTCGCACAGCCCTCGCCCAGCCCTCGCCCAGCCCTCGCACAGCTCTCGCACAGCCCTCGCCCAGCCCTCGCCCAGCCCTCGCCCAGCCCTCGCCCAGCCCTCGCCCAGCCCTCGCCCAGCCCCCGCCCAGCTCTCGCACAGCCCTCGCCCAGCCCTCGCCCAGCCCTCGCCCAGCCCTCGCCCAGCCCTCGCACAGCTCTCGCACAGCTCTCGCCCAGCCCTCGTACAGCCCTCGCCCAGCTCTCACACAGCTCTCGCACAGCTCTCACACAGCCCTCGCCCAGCCCTCGCCCAGCTCTCGCCCAGCTCTCACACAGCCCTCGCACAGCTCTCGCACAGCTCTCGCCCAGCTCTCGCACAGCCCTCACACAGCCCTCGCACAGCTCTCGCCCAGCCCTCGCCCAGCTCTCGCCCAGCTCTCACCCAGCTCTCGCCCAGCCCTCGCCCAGCCCTCGCCCAGCCCTCGCACAGCTCTCGCCCAGCTCTCACACTGCTCTCGCCCAGCCCTCGCCCAGCTCTCACACTGCTCTCACACAGCCCTCGCACAGCTCTCACACTGCCCTCGCACTTCCCTCGCACAGCCCTCGCACAGCCCTCGCACAGCCCTCGCACAGCTCTCGCACAGCTCTCACACAGGCCTCGCGCTGCTCTCGCACAGCCCTCGCCCAGCCCTCGCACAGCCCTCGCACAGCCCTCGCACAGCCCTCGCACAGCTCTCGCACTGCTCTCACACAGCCCTCGCCCAGCTCTCGCCCAGCTCTCGCCCAGCTCTCGCCCAGCTCTCGCCCAGCACTCACACTGCTCTCGCACAGCTCTCGCACAGCTCTCACACTGCTCTCACACTGCTCTCGCCCAGCCCTCGCCCAGCTCTCGCACTGCTCTCACACAGCTCTCACACTGCTCTCGCCCAGCTCTCGCACAGCCCTCGCACAGCCCTCGCACAGCCCTCGCACTGCTCTCGCACTGCTCTCACACAGCCCTCGCACTGCTCTCACACAGCCCTCGCACAGCTCTCACACAGCCCTCGCACAGCTCTCGCCCAGCTCTCTCACAGCCCTCGCACAGCCCTCGCACAGCCCTCGCACAGCCCTCGCACAGCCCTCGCACAGCCCTCGCACAGCCCTCGCACAGCCCTCGCACAGCCCTCGCACTGCTCTCGCACAGCCCTCGCACAGCCCTCGCACTGCTCTCGCCCAGCTCTCGCACAGCTCTCGCACAGCTCTCGCCCAGCTCTCACACTGCTCTCGCACAGCTCTCACACAGCCCTCGCACTGCTCTCGCCCAGCTCTCGCCCAGCTCTCGCCCAGCTCTCGCCCAGCTCTCGCCCAGCTCTCGCCCAGCTCTCGCCCAGCTCTCACACTGCTCTCACACAGCTCTCACACAGCTCTTGCCCAGCTCTCACACAGCTCTCGCCCAGCTCTCACACAGCTCTCGCCCAGCTCTCACACAGTTATCGCCCAGCTCTCACACAGCTCTCACACAGCTCTGACACAGCTCTCACACTGCTCTCACACAGCTCTCACACAGCCCAGGCACAGCTCTCGCACAGCTCTCGCCCAGCTCTCACACAGCCCTCGCCCAGCTCTCACACAGCCCTCGCCCAGCTCTCGCACAGCTCTCACACAGCTCTTACACTGCTCTCACACAGCTCTCGCCCAGCTCTCCCACAGCTCTCACCCAGCTCTCACACAGCCCAGGCACAGCCCTCGCCCAGCCCTCGCACAGCTCTCACACAGCTCTCGCCCAGCTCTCACACAGCTCTCGCCAAGCCCTCGCCCAGCCCTCGCCCAGCTCTCGCACTGCTCTCGCCCAGCTCTCACCCAGCTCTCGCCCAGCCCTCGCCCAGCCCTCGCCCAGCCCTCGCACAGCTCTCGCCCAGCTCTCACACTGCTCTCGCCCAGCCCTCGCCCAGCTCTCCCACTGCTCTCACACTGCTCTCACACAGCTCTCACACTGCTCTCGCCCAGCTCTCGCACAGCTCTCACACTGCCCTCGCACAGCCCTCGCACAGCCCTCGCACAGCCCTCGCACAGCTCTCGCACAGCCCTCGCACTGCTCTCGCACAGCCCTCGCACTGCTCTCGCACAGCCCTCGCCCAGCCCTCGCACAGCTCTCGCCCAGCTCTCGCACTGCTCTCACACAGCCCTCGCCCAGCTCTCACACTGCCCTCGCACTTCCCTCGCACAGCCCTCGCACAGCCCTCGCACAGCTCTCGCACAGCCCTCGCACTGCTCTCGCACAGCCCTCGCACTGCTCTCGCACAGCCCTCGCCCAGCCCTCGCACAGCTCTCGCCCAGCTCTCGCACTGCTCTCACACAGCCCTCACCCAGCCCTCGCACAGCTCTCGCCCAGCTCTCGCCCAGCTCTCGCCCAGCTCTCGCCCAGCTCTCGCCCAGCCCTCGCCCAGCTCTCACACTGCTCTCACACTGCTCTCGCCCAGCTCTCGCCCAGCTCTCACACTGCCCTCGCACAGCTCTCGCCCAGCTCTCGCACAGCTCTCGCCCAGCCCTCGCCCAACTCTCGCCCAGCTCTCGCCCAGCTCTCACACTGCTCTCACACAGCTCTCACACTGCTCTCACCCAGCTCTCGCCCAGCTCTCGCCCAGCTCTCACACTGCCCTCGCACTTCTCTCGCACAGCTCTCACACAGCCCTCGCACAGCCCTCGCACAGCCCTCGCACAGCCCTCGCACAGCCCTCGCACAGCCCTCGCCCAGCCCTCGCCCAGCCCTCGCACAGCTCTCGCACAGCCCTCGCACAGCCCTCGCCCAGCCCTCGCCCAGCCCTCGCCCAGCCCTCGCCCAGCCCCCGCCCAGCTCTCGCACAGCCCTCGCCCAGCCCTCGCCCAGCCCTCGCCCAGCCCTCGCCCAGCCCTCGCACAGCTCTCGCACAGCTCTCGCCCAGCCCTCGTACAGCCCTCGCCCAGCTCTCGCACAGCTCTCGCACAGCTCTCACACAGCCCTCGCCCAGCCCTCGCCCAGCTCTCGCCCAGCTCTCACACAGCCCTCGCACAGCTCTCGCACAGCTCTCGCCCAGCTCTCGCACAGCCCTCACACAGCCCTCGCACAGCTCTCGCCCAGCCCTCGCCCAGCTCTCGCCCAGCTCTCACCCAGCTCTCGCCCAGCCCTCGCCCAGCCCTCGCCCAGCCCTCGCACAGCTCTCGCCCAGCTCTCACACTGCTCTCGCCCAGCCCTCGCCCAGCTCTCACACTGCTCTCACACAGCCCTCGCACAGCTCTCACACTGCCCTCGCACTTCCCTCGCACAGCCCTCGCACAGCCCTCGCACAGCCCTCGCACAGCTCTCGCACAGCTCTCACACAGGCCTCGCGCTGCTCTCGCACAGCCCTCGCCCAGCCCTCGCACAGCCCTCGCACAGCCCTCGCACAGCCCTCGCACAGCCCTCGCACAGCTCTCGCACTGCTCTCACACAGCCCTCGCCCAGCTCTCGCCCAGCTCTCGCCCAGCTCTCGCCCAGCACTCACACTGCTCTCGCACAGCTCTCGCACAGCTCTCACACTGCTCTCACACTGCTCTCGCCCAGCCCTCGCCCAGCTCTCGCACTGCTCTCACACAGCTCTCACACTGCTCTCGCCCAGCTCTCGCACAGCCCTCGCACAGCCCTCGCACAGCCCTCGCACTGCTCTCGCACTGCTCTCACACAGACCTCGCACTGCTCTCACACAGCCCTCGCACAGCTCTCACACAGCCCTCGCACTGCTCTCGCCCAGCTCTCTCACAGCCCTCGCACAGCCCTCGCACAGCCCTCGCACAGCCCTCGCACAGCCCTCGCACAGCCCTCGCACAGCCCTCGCACTGCTCTCGCACAGCCCTCGCACAGCCCTCGCACTGCTCTCGCCCAGCTCTCGCACAGCTCTCGCACAGCTCTCGCCCAGCTCTCACACTGCTCTCGCACAGCTCTCACACAGCCCTCGCACTGCTCTCGCCCAGCTCTCGCCCAGCTCTCGCCCAGCTCTCGCCCAGCTCTCGCCCAGCTCTCGCCCAGCTCTCACACTGCTCTCACACAGCTCTCACACAGCTCTTGCCCAGCTCTCACACAGCTCTCGCCCAGCTCTCACACAGCTCTCGCCCAGCTCTCACACAGTTATCGCCCAGCTCTCACACAGCTCTCACACAGCTCTGACACAGCTCTCACACTGCTCTCACACAGCTCTCACACAGCCCAGGCACAGCTCTCGCACAGCTCTCGCCCAGCTCTCACACAGCCCTCGCCCAGCTCTCACACAGCCCTCGCCCAGCTCTCGCACAGCTCTCACACAGCTCTTACACTGCTCTCACACAGCTCTCGCCCAGCTCTCCCACAGCTCTCACCCAGCTCTCACACAGCCCAGGCACAGCCCTCGCCCAGCCCTCGCACAGCTCTCACACAGCTCTCGCCCAGCTCTCACACAGCTCTCGCCAAGCCCTCGCCCAGCCCTCGCCCAGCTCTCGCACTGCTCTCGCCCAGCTCTCACCCAGCTCTCGCCCAGCCCTCGCCCAGCCCTCGCCCAGCCCTCGCACAGCTCTCGCCCAGCTCTCACACTGCTCTCGCCCAGCCCTCGCCCAGCTCTCCCACTGCTCTCACACTGCTCTCACACAGCTCTCACACTGCTCTCGCCCAGCTCTCGCACAGCTCTCACACTGCCCTCGCACAGCTCTCGCACAGCCCTCGCACAGCCCTCGCACAGCCCTCGCACAGCCCTCGCACAGCTCTCACACAGCCCTCGCACTGCTCTCACACAGCCCTCGCCCAGCCCTCGCACAGCCCTCGCCCAGCTCTCACACTGCTCTCACACAGCCCTCGCACAGCTCTCACACTGCCCTCGCACTTCCCTCGCACAGCCCTCGCACAGCCCTCGCACAGCCCTCGCACAGCTCTCGCACAGCCCTCGCACTGCTCTCGCACAGCCCTCGCCCAGCCCTCGCACAGCTCTCGCCCAGCTCTCACACTGCCCTCGCCCAGCCCTCGCCCAGCTCTCGCCAAGCTCTCGCCCAGCTCTCGCCCAGCTCTCGCCCAGCCCTCGCCCAGCTCTCACACTGCTCTCGACCAGCTCTCGCCCAGCTCTCACACTGCCCTCGCACAGCTCTCGCCCAGCTCTCGCACAGCTCTCGCCCAGCCCTCGCCCAACTCTCGCCCAGCTCTCACACTGCTCTCACACAGCTCTCACACTGCTCTCACCCAGCTCTCGCCCAGCTCTCGCCCAGCTCTCACACTTCTCTCGCACAGCTCTCACACAGCCCTCGCACAGCCCTCGCACAGCCCTCGCACAGCCCTCGCCCAGCCCTCGCCCAGCCCTCGCACAGCTCTCGCCCAGCCCTCGCCCAGCCCTCGCCCAGCCCTCGCCCAGCCCTCGCCCAGCCCTCGCCCAGCCCTCGCCCAGCCCTCGCACAGCCCTCGCACAGCTCTCGCACAGCTCTCGCCCAGCCCTCGCACAGCCCTCGCCCAGCTCTCACACAGCTCTCGCCCAGCTCTCACACAGCCCTCGCACAGCCCTCGCCCAGCTCTCGCCCAGCTCTCACACAGCCCTCGCACAGCTCTCGCACAGCTCTCGCACAGCTCTCGCCCAGCTCTCGCACAGCCCTCACACAGCCCTCGCACAGCTCTCGCCCAGCCCTCGCCCAGCCCTCGCACAGCTCTCGCACAGCCCTCGCACAGCTCTCGCCCAGCCCTCGCACAGCTCTCGCACAGCCCTCGCCCAGCCCTCGCCCAGCCCTCGCCCAGCTCTCACACTGCTCTCGCACAGCTCTCGCCCAGCTCTCGCCCAGCTCTCGCCCAGCTCTCACACTGCTCTCACACAGCCCTCACACAGCCCTCGCACAGCTCTCACACAGCCCTCACACAGCCCTCGCACAGCTCTCACACAGCCCTCGCACAGCTCTCGCACAGCCCTCGCACTGCTCTTGCCCAGCTCTCACACAGCTCTCACACAGCTCTCACACAGCTCTCACACAGCTCTCGCACAGCTCTCGCACAGCTCTCACACTGCTCTCACACTGCTCTCACACAGCTCTCACACAGCTCTCACACAGCTCTCGCCCAGCTCTCACACAGCCCAGGCACAGCTCTCGCCCAGCTCTCACACAGCTCTCGCCCAGCTCTCGCCCAGCTCTCACACAGCTCTCACACAGCTCTCACACAGCTCTCACACTGCTCTCACACAGCTCTCACACAGCTCTCACACTGCTCTCACACAGCTCTCACACAGCTCTCGCCCAGCTCTCACACAGCCCTCGCCCAGCTCTCACACAGCCCCCGCCCAGCTCTCACACAGCTCTCACACTGCTCTCACACAGCTCTCGCCCAGCTCTCACACAGCCCTCGCCCAGCCCTCGCCCAGCCCTCGCACAGCTCTCACACAGCTCTCGCCCAGCTCTCACACAGCTCTCGCCCAGCTCTCACACAGCCCTCGCCCAGCTCTCACCCAGCCCTCGCACAGCTCTCACACAGCCCTCGCCCAGCTCTCGCACAGCCCTCGCACAGCCCTCGCCCAGCCCTCGCCCAGCTCTCACCCAGCTCTCACACAGCTCTCACCCAGCTCTCACACAGCCCTCGCCCAGCCCTCGCACAGCTCTCACACAGCCCTCGCCCAGCTCTCACCCAGCTCTCACACAGCTCTCGCACAGCCCTCGCACAGCCCTCGCCCAGCCCTCGCCCAGCCCTCGCCCAGCCCTCGCCCAGCTCTCACACAGCCCTCGCCCAGCTCTCACACAGCCCTCGCCCAGCCCTCGCACAGCTCTCACACAGCTCTCGCCCAGCTCTCACCCAGCTCTCACACAGCTCTCGCACAGCCCTCACCTAGCCCTCGCCCAGCCCTCGCCCAGCCCTCGCACAGCCCTCGCACAGCCCTCGCCCAGCCCTCGCCCAGCCCTCGCCCAGCCCTCGCCCAGCTCTCGCACTGCTCTCGCCCAGCCCTCGCCCAGCCCTCGCCCAGCCCTCGCCCAGCTCTCGCACTGCTCTCGCCCAGCTCTCACACAGCCCTCGCCCAGCCCTCGCACAGCCCTCGCCCAGCCCTCGCCCAGCTCTCACACAGCCCTCGCACAGCCCTCGCACAGCCCTCGCGCAGTCCTCGCCCAGCCCTCGCCCAGCTCTCACCCAGCTCTCGCCCAGCCCTCGCCCAGCTCTCGCACTGCTCTCGCCCAGCTCTCACACAGCCCTCGCCCAGCCCTCGCCCAGCTCTCGCCCAGCTCTCGCACTGCTCTCACACAGCCCTCGCACAGCTCTCACACTGCCCTCGCACTTCCCTCGCACAGCCCTCGCACAGCCCTCGCACAGCTCTCGCACAGCTCTCACACAGGCCTCGCGCTGCTCTCGCACAGCCCTCGCCCAGCCCTCGCACAGCCCTCGCACAGCCCTCGCACAGCTCTCGCACTGCTCTCACACAGCCCTCGCCCAGCTCTCGCCCAGCTCTCGCCCAGCTCTCGCCCAGCTCTCGCCCAGCACTCACACTGCTCTCGCACAGCTCTCGCACAGCTCTCACACTGCTCTCACACTGCTCTCGCCCAGCCCTCGCCCAGCTCTCGCACTGCTCTCACACAGCTCTCACACTGCTCTCGCCCAGCTCTCGCACAGCCCTCGCACAGCCCTCGCACAGCCCTCGCACTGCTCTCGCACTGCTCTCACACAGCCCTCGCACTGCTCTCACACAGCCCTCGCACAGCTCTCACACAGCCCTCGCACTGCTCTCGCCCAGCTCTCACACAGCCCTCGCACAGCCCTCGCACAGCCCTCGCACAGCCCTCGCACAGCCCTCGCACAGCCCTCGCACAGCCCTCGCACAGCCCTCGCACAGCCCTCGCATAGCCCTCGCACAGCCCTCGCACAGCCCTCGCACAGCTCTCGCACAGCTCTCGCACAGCTCTCGCACAGCCCTCGCACAGCTCTCGCACAGCCCTCGCACAGCTCTCACACAGCTCTCACACAGCTCTCGCACAGCCCTCCCCCAGCTCTCGCACAGCTCTCACCCAGCCCTCGCCCAGCTCTCGCCCAGCCCTCGCCCAGCCCTCGCCCAGCTCTCGCCCAGCTCTCGCACAGCCCTCGCACAGCCCTCGCCCAGCCCTCGCACAGCCCTCGCACAGCCCTCGCCCAGCTCTCGCACAGCCCTCGCACAGCCCTCGCACAGCCCTCGCACAGCCCTCGCCCAGCTCTCGCACAGCCCTCGCACAGCCCTCGCACAGCCCTCGCCCAGCCCTCGCCCAGCCCTCGCACAGCCCTCGCACTGCTCTCGCCCAGCCCTCACACAGCCCTCGCACAGCCCTCACACAGCCCTCGCACAGCCCTCACACAGCTCTCGCACTGCCCTCGCACAGCTCTCACACAGCCCTCGCACAGCCCTCGCCCAGCTGTCGCACAGCTCTCGCCCAGCCCTCGCCCAGCCCTCGCACAGCTCTCACACAGCTCTCGCACTGCCCTCGCACAGCTCTCACACAGCCCTCGCACAGCCCTCGCCCAGCTGTCACACAGCCCTCGCACAGCTCTCGCACAGCCTTCGCACAGCCCTCGTCCAGCTCTCACACAGCTCTCGCCCAGCTCTCGCACAGCTCTCGCACAGCTCTCGCCCAGCCCTCGCCCAGCCCTCACACAGCTCTCGCACAGCCCTCGCACAGCCCTCGCACAGCCCTCGTCCAGCCCTCGCCCAGCTCTCGCCCAGCTCTCGCCCAGCCCTCGCACAGCTCTCACACAGCCCTCGCACAGCTCTCGCCCAGCTCTCGCCCAGCCCTCACACAGCTCTCGCACAGCCCTCGCACAGCCCTCGTCCAGCTCTCACACAGCCCTCGTCCAGCTCTCGCACAGCCCTCGCACAGCCCTCGCACTGCTCTCGCCCAGCTCTCACACAGCCCTCGCACTGCTCTCACACAGCCCTCGCACAGCCCTCGTCCAGCTCTCACACAGCCCTCGTCCAGCTCTCGCACAGCCCTCGCACAGCCCTCGCACTGCTCTCGCCCAGCCCTCGCACAGCTCTCACACAGCTCTCACACAGCTCTCGCCCAGCCCTCGCACAGCTCTCGCACAGCCCTCGCCCAGCTCTCGCACAGCCCTCGCCCAGCTCTCGCACAGCCCTCGCCCAGCTCTCGCACAGCCCTCGCCCAGCTCTCACACTGCTCTCGCACAGCCCTCGCCCAGCTCTCCCACTGCTCTCGCCCAGCTCTCGCACTGCCCTCGCCCAGCTCTCCCACAGCCCTCGCACAGCCCTCGCACAGCCCTCGCCCAGCTCTCCCACTGCTCTCACACAGCCCTCGCACAGCCCTCGCACTGCTCTCACACAGCCCTCGCACAGCCCTCGCACAGCTCTCGCACAGCCCTCGCACAGCCCTCGCACAGCCCTCGCACAGCTCTCGCACAGCCCTCGCACAGCATTCGCACAGCCCTCGCACAGCCCTCGCACAGCTCTCGCACAGCCCTCGCACAGCACTCGCACAGCCCTCGCACAGCCCTCGCCCAGCTCTCACACAGCTCTCACAGCTCTCCCACAGCTCTCCCACAGCCCTCGCACAGCTCTCGCACAGCTCTCACACAGCCCACGCACAGCTCTCGCCCAGCTCTCACACAGCCCTCGCCCAGCTCTCACACAGCTCTCACAGAGCTCTCACAGCTCTCCCACTGCTCTCACACAGCCCTCGCACAGCCCTCGCACAGCCCTCTCCCAGCTCTCACACTGCTCTCACACAGCCCTCGCACAGCTCTCGCACTGCTCTCAGACAGCCCTCGCCCAGCCCTCGCCCAGCCCTCGCCCAGCTCTCGCACAGCCCTCGCACAGCCCTCGCACAGCCCTCGCACAGCTCTCACACAGCCCTCGCACAGCCCTCGCACAGCTCTCACACAGCCCTCGCCCAGCTCTCGCCCAGCCCTCGCCCAGCTCTCGCACAGCCCTCGCACAGCCCTCGCACAGCTCTCACACAGCCCTCACACAGCCCTCGCACAGCTCTCACACAGCTCTCGCACAGCCCTCGCACACCTCTCACCCAGCCCTCGCACAGCCCTCACACAGCCCTCACACAGCCCTCGCACAGCTCTCGCCCAGCTCTCACACAGCTCTCGCACAGCCCTCGCACACCTCTCACCCAGCTCTCGCCCAGCTCTCGCACAGCCCTCGCACAGCTCTCGCCCAGCTCTCACACAGCCCTCGCCCAGCTCTCACACAGCCCTCGCACAGCCCTCGCACAGCCCTCGCACAGCTCTCGCACAGCCCTCGCACAGCTCTCGCACAGCCCTCGCACAGCCCTCGCACAGCTCTCGCACAGCCCTCGCACAGCCCTCGCACAGCCCTCGCACAGCCCTCGCCCAGCTCTCACACAGCTCTCACAGCTCTCCCACAGCTCTCGCACAGCCCTCGCACAGCTCTCGCACAGCTCTCACACAGCCCACGCACAGCTCTCGCCCAGCTCTCACACAGCCCTCGCCCAGCTCTCACACAGCTCTCACAGAGCTCTCACAGCTCTCCCACTGCTCTCACACAGCCCTCGCACAGCCCTCGCCCAGCTCTCACACTGCTCTCACACAGCCCTCGCACAGCTCTCGCACAGCTCTCACACAGCCCTCGCCCAGCTCTCGCACTGCTCTCAGACAGCCCTCGCCCAGCCCTCGCACAGCCCTCGCACTGCCCTCGCACAGCTCTCACACAGCCCTCGCACAGCCCTCACACAGCCCTCACACAGCCCTCGCACAGCTCTCACCCAGCTCTCGCCCAGCTCTCACACAGCTCTCCCACAGCCCTCGCACAGCTCTCACCCAGCTCTCGCCCAGCTCTCACCCAGCCCTCGCACAGCCCTCGCACAGCTCTCGCCCAGCTCTCACACAGCCCTCGCCCAGCTCTCACACAGCCCTCGCACAGCCCTCGCACAGCTCTCACACAGCTCTCTCACAGCCCTCGCACAGCCCTCGCACAGCCCTCGCACAGCCCTCGCACAGCCCTCGCACAGCCCTCGCACAGCCCTCGCACAGCCCTCGCACAGCCCTCGCCCAGCCCTCGCCCAGCCCTCGCCCAGCCCTCGCCCAGCCCTCGCACAGCCCTCGCACAGCCCTCGCACAGCCCTCGCACAGCCCTCGCACAGCTCTCGCACAGCTTTCTTAAACGCCACAGAAACCATAATCTACAAAGAGAAAAATAGGTAATTTTCTCATCAAAAATGAAATCAGAAAATGCTGGAATGTGGTGGCAGTTGTAGAGCGAGAAACCGAGTTAACAATCCTGATCAATGTCCCTTTGTCACAAGTAAAAGTGTGAGATGGAACAGGTTACAAACCAACTCGGGGATGGAGGGAGGGAGGGAAGGTCAGAACAAACGACTGTCTGATAGGGTGGAGGAGAGGAGAGATTAAAGTTTACAATGAAGGCCAAAACATTGTGATGGTGCAAATAAGCAAACAGGTGGAGAATGGGATAGAGAGGTTTCAGGGAAACAGGATCTGAGGAAATTGTGGCAAGGTAGTTATGGAAGTCATTGGATTTGAAGTGAGTCCTGTTTGACAGCAGAGCCTTCACCCTTCCTGCTCTACCTGCAGGCTGAGGGGAGATTAAAGTGAAGTGTACAAGGTTCTGAGGGTTCTGGATAGAGAGGGTGGGAAAGGGCCTATTTCCCTTGGCAGAGAGGTCAATGACTGGGGGGGCAGAGATTTAAAGTGATTGGTACAAGGATGAGAGAGAAGATGAGGAAAAGTGTTTTCACTCAGAGTTGAGGGGGTCTGGGACTCACTGCCTGAAAGGGTGATAGAGGCAGAAACCCTCAACTCATTGAAAAGGTGCCTGGATTTGCACCTCAGGTGCTGTAACCCACAGCTACGGAGCAAGTGCTGAAAAATGACTCGGATGGGTGGCTTGTTTTTCGTGCAGTGGACCCGTTGGGCAGAATGGCCTCCTTCTCTGCCATAAACCTATTGACATTTTCTCAATATCTAAACAGGAGGAATGTGGGGAGAGTAGCAGAACGGGAATTATTCTATAGGAACACCAACATAAATGCGATGGGCTGAATGGCCTTTTCCTGTGTTGTAACGATTGTGTGGAACACTTAGCTGGGAGTTGGAGAGGCGGTGTACCCGCGAGGGAGCAACTCAGAGCGAGAGGATATAAATGATGGTCGAGGCGGGAAGCGGCTGAGGCGGGAGGGGATGGCCGAGGCGGGAGGGGTGGGGGGGGTCGGCCGAGGCGGGAGGAGGGGCCGAGGCCGGAGGGGGAAGGGCCGAGGCGGGAGCGGTAGGGGCCGAGGCCGGAGTGGGATGGGCTGAAATGGGAGGGAGGGCGGCCAAGGCGGGGGGAGGGGGGTCGGCCGAGGCGGGACAGGGAAGCCGAGGAGTGGGAGGCCGAGGCGGGAGCGGTAGGGGCCGAGGCCGGAGTGGGATGGGCTGAAATGGGAGGGAGGGCGGCCAAGGCGGGGGGAGGGGGGTCGGCCGAGGCGGGACAGGGAAGCCGAGGAGTGGGAGGCCGAGGCGGGAGCGGTAGGGGCCGAGGCCGGAGTGGGATGGGCTGAAATGGGAGGGAGGGCGGCCAAGGCGGGGGGAGGGGGGTCGGCCGAGGCGGGACAGGGAAGCCGAGGAGTGGGAGGCCGAGGCGGGAGGGGGCGGCCGAGGAGGCGGAGGCCGAGGCGGGAGGGGGCGGCCAAGGAGTGGGAGGCCAAGGCGGGAGGAGCCGAGTCGGGGAGGGGGTGGTTGAGGGGAAGGGGGAAGGGAGCAGCCGAGGCGGGAGGTGGAAGGGTCGAGGCGGGAGCGGTAGGGGTCGAGGCGGGAGCGGTAGGGGCCGAGGCGGGAGCGGTAGGGGCCAAGGCTGAAGGGGGAGGGGCCATGACCGGAGGGGGAGGGGCCACGGCCAGAGGGGGAGGGCCTGAGATGGGACGGGGAGGGGCCATGGCGGGTTGTGGACCAATTAGCTGCTCGGAACCAGCCCACACTGGTTTCAGAACATAGTGAACTCCCAATGGGATTGGTTGGAACAGAAACAAGCGGAATTTTCCTCAGGGTCAGGGTTCGAATCGGAACCGAACTTCTGTGGTGATTGGCCAGGAAGTGCTCAGTGTTGGGGACACTGTGTTAATACCAGCATGGAACACAGCAGTACTATAAATAAAAATAGCTGCAACTTTATTTTAGTATAATTTTGTTGAAAATAAATACCTAAAACACATTCCTGTGTTAAGAAACATAAAACTTTTAGTTGTCAGTCACACTAATGTTTAACACTAATGTTGCCAGTAACACTAACGCAGCATATTCTCTGCAAGAATTACTTTATATTATTCATCTCTGACCTGCTGATGATTATCGCTCCCTTGCAGCAATGTTCTAGTGGAGTCGGCTCGGATTGCCCGCGGTAAGATCCTGGACCTGGCCCGGCTAACCGTGCAGGAACACGACGCCATCATCTTCCCTGGTGGCTTTGGTGCTGCCAAGAACCTGTGAGTATTGAAACCCAGCCATTCTGTCCGTGATTCACTGGCAGCTCGATAACCGCAGAGGACCCCCCCTCGCTGCAATGCGGACATGGCTCTCTTGGGTGCTGGGGGGGGGAGAGCACAAACCAGGCATTAAACTTGAGTCAATATCTTCTCAAGTTGCTGCTCATAATGAGCCAGTCTGAGTGACACCACCCCCTCCGCCCACGCCCCGCCCACCACAACACCAGCGTTTCTGCATTTGGATCTCATACCCAAGACTTTACGTTAGAATTTACATTGACTCACTTAGTGCAGCACTGTACTGAGGGAGTGCCGCACTGTCAGAGGGTCAGTACTGAGGGAGTGCCGCACTGTCAGAGGGTCAGTACTGAGGGAGTGCTGCACTGTCAGAGGGTCAGTACTGAGGGAGTGCTGCACTGTCAGAGGGTCAGTACTGAGGGAGTGCCGCACTGTCAGAGGGTCAGTACTGAGGGAGTGCCGCACTGTCAGAGGGTCAGTACTGAGGGAGTGCTGCACTGTCAGAGGGTCAGTACTGAGGGAGTGCTGCACTGTCAGAGGGTCAGCACCGAGCGAGTGCTGCACTGTCAGAGGGTCAGTACTGAGGGAGTGCTGCACTGTCAGAGGGTCAGTACTGAGGGAGTGCTGCACTGTCAGAGGGTCAGTACTGAGGGAGTGCCGCACTGTCAGAGGGTCAGTACTGAGGGAGTGCCGCACTGTCAGAGGGTCAGTACTGAGGGAGTGCTGCACTGTCAGAGGGTCAGTACTGAGGGAGTGCTGCACTGTCAGAGGGTCAGTACTAAGGGAGTGCGGCACTGTCAGAGGGTCAGTACTGAGGGAGTGCTGCACTGTCAGGGGGTCAGTACTGAGGGAGTGCTGCACTGTCAGAGGGTCAGTACTGAGGTAGTGCCGCACTGTCAGAGGGTCAGTACTGAGGGAGTGCTGCACTGTCAGAGGGTCAGTACTGAGGGAGTGCTGCACTGTCAGAGGGTCAGTACTGAGGGAGTGCTGCACTGTCAGAGGGTCAGTACTGAGGGAGTGCTGCATTGTCAGAGGGTCAGTACTGAGGGAGTGCCGCACTGTCAGAGGGTCAGCACTGAGGGAGTGCTGCACTGTCAGAGGGTCAGTGCTGAGGGAGTGCCGCGCTGTCAGAGGGTCAGTACTGAGGGAGTGCTGCACTGTCAGAGGGTCAGTACTGATGGAGTGCCGCACTGTGAGAGGGTCAGTACTGAGGGAGTGCTGCACTGCCAGAGATCTGGGGTTTATTGAGGGTTGCAATGTGTATTACAATGGAGGCTGTTATTGCAGCTATGTTGAGCACTGTTAGATTGATGGTGCCTCTATTCAGCATTATTGAGTGTAAGCTCTGTCTGTCTCACCTCCAGATCAAACTTCGCTGTGGAAGGAAAGGACTGCCAAGTAATTCCTGACATCGAGCGTGTAATCACGGAATTCCACAAGGCACGGAAACCCATTGGGTAGGAAACGCATCAGGATTTACAGGTGGTGTGGTCACAGGCTGTGTTACCAAGTGCCAGTGTGAGGGAGCTGAATTAACATCATAGATTTTACAGTGCAGAAGGAGGCCATTCAGCCCATCAAATCTGCACCAGTAGAGATACAGTCAGTAACACGGTGCTGGGGGAGAGGGGTTACTGAGTGACAGTGTGAGGGAGCTGGATTAACATCAGTAGAGATACAGTCAGTAACACAGGGTGCTGGGGGAGAGGGGTTACTGAGTGACAGTGTGAGGCAGCTGGATTGACATCAGTAGAGATACAGTCAGTAACACGGTGCTGGGGGAGAGGGGTTACTGAGTGACAGTGTGAGGCAGCTGGATTGACATCAGTAGAGATACAGTCAGTAACACAGGGTGCTGGGGGAGAGGGGTTACTGAGTAACAGTGTGAGGGAGCTGGATTAACATCAGTAGAGATACAGTCAGTAACACAGGGTGCTGGGGGAGAGGGGTTACTGAGTGACAGTGAGAGGCAGCTGGATTAACATTAGTAGGGATACAGTCAGTAACACAGGGTGCTGGGGGAGAGGGGTTACTGAGTGACAGTGTGAGGGAGCTGGATTAACATCAATAGAGATACAGTCAGTGACACAGGGTGCTGGGGGAGAGGGGTTACTGAGTGACAGTGTGAGGGAGCTGGATTAACATCAGTAGGGATACAGTCAGTAACACGGGGTGCTGGGGGAGAGGGATGACTGAGTGACCGTGTGAGGGAGCTGGATTAACATCAGTAGGGATACAGTCAGTAACACAGGGTGCTGGGGGAGAGGGGTTATTGAGTGACAGTGTGAGGGAGCTGGATTAACATCAGCCGAGATACAGTCAGTAACACGGTGCTGAGGGAAAGGGGATCCTGAGTGACAGTGTGAGGGAGCTGGATTAACATCAGTAGAGATACAGTCAGTAACACAGGATGCTGGGGGAGAGGGGTTACTGAGTGACAGTGTGAGGGAGCAGAATTAACATCAGTAGAGATACAGTCAGTAACACAGGGTGCTGGGGGAGAGGGGTTACTGAGTGACAGTGTGAGGGAGCTGAATTAACATCAGTAGAGATACAGTCAGTAACACAGGGTGCTGGGGGAGAGGGGTTACTGAGTGACAGAGTGAGGGAGCTGGATTAACATCAATAGAGATACAGTCAGTAGCACAGGGTACTGGGGGAGAGGGGTTACTGAGTGACTGAGAGGCAGCTGGATTAACATCAGTAGAGAAACAGTCAGTAACACAGGGTGCTGGGGGAAAGGGGTTACTGAGTGACAGTGTGAGGGAGCTGGATTAACATCAGTCGCGATACAGTCAGTAACACAGGGTGCTGGGGTAGAGGGGTTACTGAGTGACAGTGTGAGGCAGCTGGATTGACATCAGTAGAGATAAAGTCAGTAACACAGGGTGCTGGGGGAGAGGGGTTACTGAGTAACAGTGTGAGGGAGCTGGATTAACATCAGTAGAGATACAGTCAGTAACACAGGGTGCTGGGGGAGAGGGGTTACTGAGTGACAGTGAGAGGCAGCTGGATTAACATCAGTAGGGATACAGTCAGTAACACAGGGTGCTGGGGGAGAGGGGTTACTGAGTGACAGTGTGAGGCAGCTGGATTGACATCAGTAGAGATACAGTCAGTAACACAGGGTGCTGGGGGAGAGGGGTTACTGAGTAACAGTGTGAGGGAGCTGGATTAACATCAGTAGAGATACAGTCAGTAACACAGGGTGCTGGGGGAGAGGGGTTACTGAGTGACAGTGAGAGGCAGCTGGATTAACATCAGTAGGGATACAGTCAGTAACACAGGGAGCTGGGGGAGAGGGGTTACTGAGTGACAGTGTGAGGGAGCTGGATTAACATCAGTAGAGATACAGTCAGTAACACAGGGTGCTGGGGGGGAGGGGTTACTGAGTGACAGTGTGAGGGAGCTGGATTGACATCAGTAGAGATAAAGTCAGTAACACGGTGCTGGGGGAGCGGGGTTACTGAGTGACTGTGTGAGGGAGCTGGATTAACATCAGTAGAGATACAGTCAGTAACACAGGGTGCTGGGGGAGAGGGGTTACTGAGTGACTGTGTGAGGGAGCTGGATTAACATCAGTAGAGATACAGTCAGTAACACAGGGTGCTGGGGGAGAGGGGTTACTGAGTGACAGTGTGAGGGAGCTGGATTAACATCAGTAGGGATACAGTCAGTAACACAGGGTGCTGGGGGAGAGGGGTTACTGAGTGACAGTGTGAGGGAGCTGGATTAACATCAGTAGGGATACAGTCAGTAACACAGGGTGCTGGGGGAGAGGGGTTATTGAGTGACAGTGTGAGGGAGCTGGATTAACATCAGCCGAGATACAGTCAGTAACACAGGGTGCTGGGGAGAGGGGTTACTGAGTGACAGTGTGAGGGAGCTGGATTAACATCGGTAGAGATACAGTCAGTAACACGGTGCTGAGGGAAAGGGGATCCTGAGTGACAGTGTGAGGGAGCTGGATTAACATCAGTAGAGATACAGTCTGTAACACAGGATGCTGGGGGAGAGGGGTTACTGAGTGACAGTGTGAGGGAGCAGAATTAACATCAGTAGAGATACAGTCAGTAACACAGGGTGCTGGGGGAGAGGGGTTACTGAGTGACAGAGTGAGGGAGCTGGATTAACATCAATAGAGATACAGTCAGTAGCACAGGGTACTGGGGGAGAGGGGTTACTGAGTGACAGTGAGAGGCAGCTGGATTAACATCAGTAGAGAAACAGTCAGTAACACAGGGTGCTGGGGGAAAGGGGTTACTGAGTGACAGTGTGAGGGAGCTGGATTAACATCAGTCGCGATACAGTCAGTAACACAGGGTGCTGGGGGAGAGGGGTTACTGAGTGACGGTGAGAGGCAGCTGGATTAACATCAGTAGGGATACAGTCAGTAACACAGGGTGCTGGGGGAGAGGGGTTACTGAGTGACAGTGTGAGGCAGCTGGATTGACATCAGTAGAGATACAGTCAGTAACACGGCGCTGGAGGGTGGGGATGGGTTACTGAGTGACAGTGTGAGGGAGCTGGATTAATATCAGTCGCGATACAGTCAGTAACACAGGGTGCTGGGGGAGAGGGGTTACTGAGTGACAGTGTGAGGGAGCTGAATTAACATCAGTCGAGATACAGTCAGTAACACAGGGTGCTGGGGGAGAGGGGTTACTGAGTGACAGTGTGAGGGAGCTGGATTAACATCAGTAGAGATACAGTCAGTAACACAGGGTGCTGGGGGAGAGGGGTTACTGAGTGACAGTGTGAGGGAGCTGGATTAACATCAGTAGAGATACAGTCGGTAACACGGTGCTGGGGGAGAGGGGTTACTGAGTGACAGTGTGAGGGAGCTGGGGGGAGAGGGTTTACTGAGTGACAGTTTGAAGGAGCTGGATTAACATCAGTAGAGATACAGTCAGTAACACAGGATGCTGGGGGAGAGGGGTTACTGAGTGACAGTGTGGGGGAGCTGGATTAACATCAGTCGAGATAGTCAGTAACACAGGGTGCTGGGGGAGAGGGATTACTGAGTGACAGTGTGAGGGAGCTGGATTAACATCAGTAGAGATACAGTCAGTAACACAGGGTGCTGGGGGAGAGGGGTTACTGAGTGACAGAGTGAGGGAGCTGGATTAACATCAATAGAGATACAGTCAGTAGCACAGGGTACTGGGGGAGAGGGGTTACTGAGTGACTGAGAGGCAGCTGGATTAACATCAGTAGAGAAACAGTCAGTAACACAGGGTGCTGGGGGAAAGGGGTTACTGAGTGACAGTGTGAGGGAGCTGGATTAACATCAGTCGCGATACAGTCAGTAACACAGGGTGCTGGGGTAGAGGGGTTACTGAGTGACAGTGTGAGGCAGCTGGATTGACATCAGTAGAGATAAAGTCAGTAACACAGGGTGCTGGGGGAGAGGGGTTACTGAGTAACAGTGTGAGGGAGCTGGATTAACATCAGTAGAGATACAGTCAGTAACACAGGGTGCTGGGGGAGAGGGGTTACTGAGTGACAGTGAGAGGCAGCTGGATTAACATCAGTAGGGATACAGTCAGTAACACAGGGTGCTGGGGGAGAGGGGTTACTGAGTGACAGTGTGAGGCAGCTGGATTGACATCAGTAGAGATACAGTCAGTAACACAGGGTGCTGGGGGAGAGGGGTTACTGAGTAACAGTGTGAGGGAGCTGGATTAACATCAGTAGAGATACAGTCAGTAACACAGGGTGCTGGGGGAGAGGGGTTACTGAGTGACAGTGAGAGGCAGCTGGATTAACATCAGTAGGGATACAGTCAGTAACACAGGGAGCTGGGGGAGAGGGGTTACTGAGTGACAGTGTGAGGGAGCTGGATTAACATCAGTAGAGATACAGTCAGTAACACAGGGTGCTGGGGGGGAGGGGTTACTGAGTGACAGTGTGAGGGAGCTGGATTGACATCAGTAGAGATAAAGTCAGTAACACGGTGCTGGGGGAGCGGGGTTACTGAGTGACTGTGTGAGGGAGCTGGATTAACATCAGTAGAGATACAGTCAGTAACACAGGGTGCTGGGGGAGAGGGGTTACTGAGTGACTGTGTGAGGGAGCTGGATTAACATCAGTAGAGATACAGTCAGTAACACAGGGTGCTGGGGGAGAGGGGTTACTGAGTGACAGTGTGAGGGAGCTGGATTAACATCAGTAGGGATACAGTCAGTAACACAGGGTGCTGGGGGAGAGGGGTTACTGAGTGACAGTGTGAGGGAGCTGGATTAACATCAGTAGGGATACAGTCAGTAACACAGGGTGCTGGGGGAGAGGGGTTATTGAGTGACAGTGTGAGGGAGCTGGATTAACATCAGCCGAGATACAGTCAGTAACACAGGGTGCTGGGGAGAGGGGTTACTGAGTGACAGTGTGAGGGAGCTGGATTAACATCGGTAGAGATACAGTCAGTAACACGGTGCTGAGGGAAAGGGGATCCTGAGTGACAGTGTGAGGGAGCTGGATTAACATCAGTAGAGATACAGTCTGTAACACAGGATGCTGGGGGAGAGGGGTTACTGAGTGACAGTGTGAGGGAGCAGAATTAACATCAGTAGAGATACAGTCAGTAACACAGGGTGCTGGGGGAGAGGGGTTACTGAGTGACAGAGTGAGGGAGCTGGATTAACATCAATAGAGATACAGTCAGTAGCACAGGGTACTGGGGGAGAGGGGTTACTGAGTGACAGTGAGAGGCAGCTGGATTAACATCAGTCGAGATACAGTCAGTAACACAGGGTGCTGGGGGAGAGGTGTTACTGAGTGACAGTGTGAGGGAGCTGGATTAACATCAGAAGAGATACAGTCAGTAACACGGCGCTGGAGGGTGGGGATGGGTTACTGAGTGACAGTGTGAGGGAGCTGGATTAATATCAGTCGCGATACAGTCAGTAACACAGGGTGCTGGGGGAGAGGGGTTACTGAGTGACAGTGTGAGGGAGCTGAATTAACATCAGTCGAGATACAGTCAGTAACACAGGGTGCTGGGGGAGAGGTGTTACTGAGTGACAGTGTGAGGGAGCTGGATTAACATCAGTAGAGATACAGTCAGTAACACAGGGTGCTGGGGGAGAGGGGTTACTGAGTGACAGTGTGAGGGAGCTGGATTAACATCAGTAGAGATACAGTCGGTAACACGGTGCTGGGGGAGAGGGGTTACTGAGTGACAGTGTGAGGGAGCTGGGGGGAGAGGGTTTACTGAGTGACAGTTTGAAGGAGCTGGATTAACATCAGTAGAGATACAGTCAGTAACACAGGATGCTGGGGGAGAGGGGTTACTGAGTGACAGTGTGGGGGAGCTGGATTAACATCAGTCGAGATAGTCAGTAACACAGGGTGCTGGGGGAGAGGGATTACTGAGTGACAGTGTGAGGGAGCTGGATTAACATCAGTAGAGATACAGTCAGTAACACAGGGTGCTGGGGGAGAGGGGTTACTGAGTGACAATATGAGGGAGCTGGATTAACATCAGTAGAGATACAGTCAGTAACACAGGATGCTGGGGGAGAGGGGTTACTGAGTGACTGTGGGGAGCTGGATTAACATCAGTAGAGATACAGTCAGTAACACAGGGTGCTGGGGGAGAGGGATTACTGAGTGACAGTGTGAGGGAGCTGGATTAACATCAGTAGAGATGCAGTCAGTCACACAGGGTGCTGGGGGAGAGGGGTTACTGAGTGACAGTGTGAGAGAGCTGGATTAACATCAGTAGAGATACAGTCGGTAACACAGGATGCTGGGGGAGAGGGGTTACTGAGTGACAGTGTGAGAGAGCTGGATTAACATCAGTAGAGATACAGTCAGTCACACAGGGTGCTGGGGGAGAGGGGTTACTGAGTGACAGTGTGGGGAGCTGGATTAACATCAGTAGAGATACAGTCAGTAATACAGGGTGCTGGGGGAGAGGGGTTGCTGAGTGACAGTGTGGGGAGCTGGATTAACATCAGTAGAGATACAGTCAGTAACACAGGGTGCTGGGGGAGAGGGGTTACTGAGTGACAGTGTGAGAGAGCTGGATTAACATCAATTCTATGTGCCTGTCACGTTCAGATGCAACGGGTGAAATTGCAATCCATGGGAAGGCAGGAGAATGTGAGTGGGTAAATTATTGTCACGATTTGAATTCAGAGCATTGAGCACTGCTCCAACCCGGAATACAGTTGCCCGTTGACTTACCTGACCTTTGTTCCAGGTTGTGTTGCATTGCTCCTGTCCTGGCTGCCAAAGTCCTCCCAGGAGTCGAGGTGACTGTTGGCCATGAGGATGAGGAAGATGGGAAATGGCCATACGCTGGTACAGCGGCAGCAATCATCGCAATGGGGGGGAAGCACGCAGTGGGGGAGGTTGATATATCCTTTTCAGCTGCTTCGACCTGCTGGTGAATGGGAGACGAGAAAAACAGACCAGAGCTTAACAGGAGCCCTCTGGGCTGGGCATCTGGTCTCTGCATGGGGACTGGGGTGTGGAAGGGGGTGGTGGTGATGGGGGCGCCGTCATGTGTGCTGAACAAAGAACACAGAAATGTACAGCACAGGAACAGGCCCTTCGGCCCTCCAAGCCCGTGCCGACCATGCTGCCCGACTAAACTACAATCTTCTACACTTCCTGGGTCCGTATCCCTCTATTCCCATCCTATTCATGTATTTGTCAAGATGCCCCTTAAATGTCACTATCGTCCCTGCTTCCACCACCTCCTCCGGTAGCGAGTTCCAGGCACCCGCTACCCTCTGCGTACAAAACTTGCCTCGTACATCTACTCTAAACCTTGCCCCTCTCACCTTAAACCTATGCCCCCTAGTAATTGACCCCTCTACCCTGGGGAAAAGCCTCTGACGATCCACTCTGTGCTGGGGGGGTGATCTTTCCTGGGTGCTGGGAGGGGGTTATCCTGTCTGGGGAGGTGGGGGGGCTCTGTCCAGGGGGGCTGCGGGGGGGGTGGGGGGGAGGTCCGTCCAGGGTGCTGGGGGAGGTCCCCCGGGGGGCTGGGGGAGGTCCCCCGGGGGGCTGGGGGTGCCGCATCCGGGGGGCTGGGGGGTCCCCGTCCGGGGAGTTGGAGGGGTTCTGTCCAGAAGGCTGGGGGGCTCTGTCCGGGGAGCTGTGTGAGCCTCGTCCGGGGTGCTGTGGGGGGCTCTGTCCGGGGAGCTGTGTGAGCCTCGTCCGGGGAGCTGTGGGGGGTTCTGTCCGGGGGGAATAGGGGTGCCCTGTCCTGGATGCTGGGGGAGGCTCCCACCAGGGAGCTGGGCTGGGGGGGAGGGGTCAGTCCTGGGTGCTGCCGGGGCTCTGGGCTACGTTACCTCTACAGACAGGATGGTCTACACCTGAACCTGAGGGGCACAAATATCCTGGGGGGGAGATTTGTTAGTGCTCTTTGGGGGGGTTTAAACTAATGCAGCAGGGGCATGGGAACCTGGATTGTAGTTTTAGGGTAAGGGAGAATGAGAGTATTGAGGTCAGGAGCACAGATTTGACTTCGCAGGAGGGGGCCAGTGTTCAGGTAGGTGGTTTGAAGTGGGTCTACTTCAATGCCAGGAGTATACGAAACAAGGTAGGGGAACTGGCAGCATGGGTTGGTACCTGGGACTTCGATGTTGTGGCCATTTCGGAGACATGGATAGAGCAGGGACAGGAATGGTTGTTGCAGGTTCCGGGGTTTAGGTGTTTTAGTAAGCTCCGAGAAGGAGGCAAAAGAGGGGGAGGTGTGGCGCTGCTAGTCAAGAGCAGTATTACGGTGGCGGAGAGGATGCTAGATGGGGAGTCATCTTCCGAGATAGTATGGACTGAGATTAGAAACAGGAAAGGAGAGGTCACCCTGTTGGGAGTTTTCTATAGGCCTCCAAATAGTTCTAGGGATGTAGAGGAAAGGATGGCGAGGATGATCCTGGATAAGAGCGAAAGTAACAGGGTAGTTATTATGGGAGACTTTAACTTTCCAAATATTGACTGGAAAAGATATAGTTCGAGTACATTAGATGGGTCGTTTTTTGTACAGTGTGTGCAGGAGGGTTTCCTGACACAATATGTTGACAGGCCAACAAGAGGCGAGGCCACGTTGGATTTGGTTTTGGGTAATGAACCTGGCCAGGTGTTGGATTTGGAGGTAGGAGAGCACTTTGGGGACAGTGACCACAATTCGGTGACGTTTACGTTAGTGATGGAAAGGGATAAGTATACACCGCAGGGCAAGAGTTGTTATAGCTAGGGGAAGGGCAATTATGATGCCATTAGACGTGACTTGGGGGGGGATAGGTTGGAGAAGTAGGCTGCAAGTGTTGGGCACACTAGATAAGTGGAGCTTGTTCAAGGATCAGCTACTGCGTGTTCTTGATAAGTACGTACCGGTCAGGCAGGGAGGAAGGCATAGAGCGAGGGAACCGTGGTTTACCAAAGAAGTGGAATCTCTTGTTAAGAGGAAGAAGGAGGCCTATGTGAAGATGAGGTGTGAAGTTTCAGTTGGGGCGATGGATAGTTACAAGGTAGCGAGGAAGGATCTAAAGAGAGAGCTAAGACGAGCAAGGAGGGGACATGAGAAGTATTTGGCAGGTAGGATCAAGGAAAACCCAAAAGCTTTCTATAGGTATGTCAGGAATAAGCGAATGACTAGGTTAAGAGTAGGACCAGCCAAGGACAGGGATGGGAAGTTGTGTGTGGAGTCTGAAGAGATAGGCGAGATACTAAATGAATATTTTTCGTCAGTTTTCACTCAGGAAAAAGATAATGTTATGGAGGAGAATGCTGAGACCCAGGCTATTAGAATAGATGGCATTGAGGTACGTAGGGAAGAGATGTTGGCAATTCTGGACAGGCTGAAAATAGATAAGTCCCCGGGGCCTGATGGGATTTATCCTAGGATTCTCTGGGAGGCCAGGGAAGAGATTGCTGGACCTTTGGCTTTGATTTTTATGTCATCATTGGCTACAGGAATAGTGCCAGAGAACTGGAGGATAGCAAATCTGGTCCCTTTGTTCAAAAAGGGGAGCAGAGACAACCCCGGCAACTATAGACCGGTGAGCCTCACGTCTGTAGTGGGTAAAATCTTGGAGGGGATTATAAGAGACAAGATTTATAATCATCTAGATAGGAATAATATGATCAGGGATAGTCAGCATGGCTTTGTGAAGGGTAGGTCATGCCTCACAAACCTTATCGAGTTCTTTGAGAAGGTGACTGAACAGGTAGACGAGGGTAGAGCAGTTGATGTGGTGTATATGGATTTCAGCAAAGCGTTTGATAAGGTTCCCCACGGTAGGCTATTGCAGAAAATACGGAGGCTGGGGATTGAGGGTGATTTAGAGATGTGGGTCAGAAATTGGCTAGCTGAAAGAAGACAGAGGGTGGTGGTTGATGGGAAATGTTTAGAATGGAGTTCAGTTACAAGTGGCGTACCACAAGGATCTGTTCTGGGGCCGTTGCTGTTTGTCATTTTTATCAATGACCTAGAGGAAGGCGCAGAAGGGTGGGTGAGTAAATTTGCAGACGACACTAAAGTCGGTGGTGTTGTCGACAGTGTGGAAGGATGTAGCAGGTTACAGAGGGACATAGATAGCTGCAGAGCTGGGCTGAGAGGTGGCAAATGGAGTTTAATGTAGAGAAGTGTGAGGTGATTCACTTTGGAAGGAATAACAGGAATGCGGAATATTTGGCTAATGGTAAAGTTCTTGGAAGTGTGGATGAGCAGAGGGATCTAGGTGTCCATGTACATAGATCCCTGAAAGTTGCCACCCAGGTTGATAGGGTTGTGAAGAAGGCGTATGGAGTGTTGGCCTTTATTGGTAGAGGGATTGAGTTCCGGAGTCGGGAGGTCATGTTGCAGCTGTACAGAACTCTGGTACGGCCGCATTTGGAGTATTGCGTTCAGTTCTGGTCACCGCATTATAGGAAGGACGTGGAGGCTTTGGAGCGGGTGCAGAGGAGATTCACCAGGATGTTGCCTGGTATGGAGGGAAAATCTTATGAGGAAAGGCTGGGCAGGGGAGGTTGTTTTCGTTGGAGAGAAGAAGGTTAAGAGGAGACTTAATAGAGGCATACAAAATGATCAGGGGGTTGAATAGGGTGGACAGTGAGAGCCTTCTCCCGCGGATGGAAATGGCTGGCACGAGGGGACATAGCCTTAAACTGAGGGGTAATAGATATAGGACAGAGGTCAGAGGTAGGTTCTTTACACAAAGAGTAGTGAGGCCGTGGAATGCCCTACCTGCTACAGTAGTGAACTCGCCAACATTGAGGGCATTTAAAAGTTTATTGGATAAACATATGGATGATAATGGCATAGTGTAGGTTAGATGGCTTTTGTTTCGGTGCAACATCGTGGGCCGAAGGGCCTGTACTGCGCTGTATCGTTCTATGTTCTATGTTACCGGGTGCTCTGCGATGCTGTTTTTGCTGTGTTTGATTGGTTTCCTTAATTCCCTCTCACTGTGCTCACGTGGATTCTGAGAATAATGTTGTGTCCACACCGGCCTTTATGTGTGAAACGGAACTTCACCACATCTTCGATGGGATTGGTGCGATGGTGCAGCAAGTACTGAAACTAACGGGGAAACGAAGCTGCTGAGGAAATGACTGCCAAACTTCAGATCAATGATTCATGTGTGGGCGAATGAGTGGTGTCTGTGTGTCAGTGGGTGGGTAGTCTGTGTCTGGTGCGCGTGTTTATGTGCATGCCAGGGTGTGTCTGGGCTGGCGTGCATGTGTTTGGGCGTGTACGGGCATATCTGGGCAGCATGTCCATGTGTGACTGGGCAGGCCCTTACGTGCGGGCCTGTGCACGTGTGTCTGGGCCTGTGCACATGTGTCTGGGCCAGTGCACATGTGTCTGGGCCAGTGTACGCGTGTGTGGGCCTGTGCACGCGTGTGTGGGCCTGTGCACACGTGTCTGGGCCTGTGCACGTGTGTCTGGGCCTGTGCGCGCCTGTCTGAGCGTGTGGTGCGTGTCTGGGCTTGGGCGCACGTTTCTTGACGCGTGGTACGTGTCTGGCCCGGCCTCTCCAGGTGTTCATGACCATGCGTGTATGTCCAGGTGTGCCTGTGTGGGTGTGTGTATGTGCGTCTAGTTATGATCATGAGCCTAGGCAGGTAGGTGGGTGTCTGGGCAGAGGGGGTTGTGTTTGGGTGGGGGGGGGTGGGGGGGATGTTTGAGAGTCTGGGCAGAGGGGGTTGTGTTTTGGTGGGGGGGATGTTTGCGAGTCTGGGCAGAGGGGGTTGTGTTTGGGTGGGGGGGGTGGGGGGGATGTTTGAGAGTCTGGGCAGAGGGGGTTGTGTTTGGGTGGGGGGGGTGGGGGGGATGTTTGAGAGTCTGGGCAGGCGGGTTGTGTTTGGGTGGGGGGGGTGGGGGGGATGTTTGAGAGTCTGGGCAGAGGGGGTTGTGTTTGGGTGGGGGGGTGGGGGGTGGGATGTTTGAGAGTCTGGGCAGGGGGGGTTGTGTTTGGGTGGGGGGGGTATGTTTGAGAGTCTGGGCAGAGGGGGTTGTGTTTGGGTGGGGGGGGGTATGTTTGAGAGTCTGGGCAGAGGGGGTTGTGTTTGGGTGGGGGGGGTATGTTTGAGAGTCTGGGCAGAGGGGGTTGTGTTTGGGTGGGGGGGGGTATGTTTGAGAGTCTGGGCAGAGGGGGTTGTGTTTGGGTGGGGGGGTGGGGGGGTATGTTTGAGAGTCTGGGCAGAGGGGGTTGTGTTTGGGTGGGGGGGGGATGTTTGAGAGTCTAGGCAGAGGGGTTGTGTGAGTACCTGATCTTCTCTGATCTATAAAGCTGGTGGAGACTGTGAGAATTAGTGACAATATTACAAGGTGATCCCTCCAATGCCCTGATTGGAGAGCCAGTGGATCTCTCATCCTTGTGAGATTTGCCACGATTGCGATAGTGTTAATTACCCTCAATCAGGTGACAGATTAATCTGTTGTTGCGAGAATGGAATTTCAGACACCTAGTTGTAATTTTGAATCTATTAAATGTTCTGATCACAGCTGTGATTGTTGCAGAATGTTTCCCACAGCTCATTCTGACAATCCGGCTGCGGGGGGGGGGGGGGAGCGGGGGGGCTGCGAGGGGGCGGTTGCGAGGGCTAGGGTGGGTGCGAGGGGGGTGTTGAGAGGGAGGGTGGGTGCGAGGGGGGTGTTGAGAGGGAGGGTGGGTGCCTGGGCGGGGGGTTGCCTGGGCGGGGGAGTTGCCTGGGCGGGGGAGTTGCCTGGGTGGGTGGGGTGCCAGGGCGGGGGGTGGTTGCGAGGGCGGGGGTTGGTTACCCATTTCTTTTATTTGTATTATTTTTGGTCCATGGACCCATGTTCAGGATGTGTGTTTTAAGCAGAGGTTTATCTGAAGCAGCCTGCTTGTCAGGACAGTGTGTCCCACACTGAGGTTTATCTGAAACAGCCTGCTTGTCAGGACAGTGTGTCCCACACTGAGGTTTATCTGAAGCAGCCTGCTTGTCAGGACAGTGTGTCCCACACTGAGGTTTATCTGAAGCAGCCTGCTTGTCAGGACAGTGTGTCCCACACTGAGGTTTATCTGAAACAGCCTGCTTGTCAGGACAGTGTGTCCCACACTGAGGTTTATCTGAAGCAGCCTGCTTGTCAGGACAGTGTGTCCCACACTGAGGTTTATCTGAAGCAGCCTGCTTGTCAGGACAGTGTGTCCCACACTGAGGTTTATCTGAAACAGCCTGCTTGTCAGGACAGTGTGTCCCACACTGAGGTTTATCTGAAACAGCCTGCTTGTCAGGACAGTGTGTCCCACACTGAGGTTTATCTGAAGCAGCCTGCTTGTCAGGACAGTGTGTCCCACACTGAGGTTTATCTGAAGCAGCCTGCTTGTCAGGACAGTGTGTCCCAGGTTTTACATTTTGGAGAAACGGACTCATTGGCGCCGAGTGAATCTTGGGAACCAGCGTTTGATGAATTTACTTCGATGGGTTGGCCAGAGACAGTGTTCTGCCTGACAACAGTCAGTGATTGGGTCCTGGTTGGTGCTTTCTGCAAAGTGAAAGGGGCAATACCCCTCTTGCTCACTCACTGTCTCTCTCTCTCTCTGTCTCTTTCTCTCTCTATGTCTCTCCCTCTCGCTCGCTCACTCTCTCTCTCTCTCTCTCACTGCTTCTGTCCTGAAACCGGTGAGTACCTGGCACATCTTTGTTGTAAACTTGAAATGAGCCTGAATCTGTGGAGATAGGAGAGCACGCTGCCAGAGGAAACCATCTCAAACCTAGAAGGAAGTTCCATCAAAATAAAAGCTGACCCGCACAAAGACACGAACTGGAAGTCATCCCAGGCCATCAAAGACCCTTTATCCTTTTATTTTTATTTATAATTTCCTTACTTTTCAACCACTCTTTCCCCTCGTGTGTGTGTGTGTGTGTGTGTGTGTGTATCGAGAGAATGGGGAGGGGGTAGGAGGGGGTAGTGGAGGGTCCTTCCTGTTTATTCCTTCTTCTCACATTTGCCCTTTCATTTTTGCTGTTACATTTCTGATCTGTGGGTGATTGGACAGCAGCCTGTAAGTAGGCTGCACCTTTACCTCAAACAGAAGGATCCGGAAGGCTGTGGTGGTTTAAACTGACTGGTGTCAGTGAGGACTGGGTTTGATTGATTGGCTGTGGCCAATGACTGGAACCAAAAGGCTGTACTCTTCCCGGTAACAGGCGGTGAATTGGATCTGATCGCACTGATAGGTTTTTCAAAGTTTGAGTTTGGTTTGAGTTTTGATTCCAGCAGGGTGGTGAAGAGATCCAAAATGATCCAGAAATCCTCTCTCAAAGGCCACTGTGAGGCTGCCTCTCTCTCCAGAAAGTCTGCGTGTCACCCCGGTCAGATTGCAGAGGCCTGAGGTCAAACCACGAGCTGGAAGCCGGGTTTGATCTGAAATACAGTGTCTACACAAAGATACAAACCTGAATGTCAACCTCGAGCTGAGGGCCCAGTTTGATGAGGAATAAAGTGTCTCTCCAGAAAGCCTGCTGCTTGCGAATACTGCATTTTCCAAATTACACAGACCCTGAGTGTGTTATTACAAAGAAAAACCATTACAGCTGAAAGCTAAAGACTTCAGTCTGCAGGTTTGCTGTGAATGAATGAAATGAAATGAAAATCACTTATTTGTCACAAGTAGGCTTCAAATGAAGTTACTGTGAAAAGCCCCTAGTTGCCACATTCCGGTGCCTGTTCGGGGAGGCTGGTATGGGAATTGAACTGTGCTGCTGGCCTGCCTTGGTCTGCTTTCAAAAGCCAGCGATTTAGCCCTGTGCTAAACAACAGCCCCTGTGAGAAAAGT